>NC_091755.1:40209904-40227871 GCF_043380555.1 Nothobranchius furzeri
ACTGTGAGGTACATAAAAAGTAAAATATATGAATAGAAATCATCACAAAACTAAAACATTAGGTGAACAGAAATGACAAAATACAGTGAAGCCATTTTCAAGCAACTGCATTGGTAACGGTTCCTGGTATCGGTTAACGTTTACCGATACTGGTATTGGTATCGTATTGGCGCCGATAGTATCGGTATCGGCACATCCCTAAATCTAATCCTCCATTTTCCTTTTGTCAGAATAGTTTCAACACAGTAACTTAAAAAGATGATGGCCTTAAAAATGTCTTAACTTTGACTTAAAGAAATCGTGTGTTTCTGCGTTAGAACAGGAAAACTGAGGTTTTGATCATCTTCCCATGTTTATCTTCTTGCTTCTGTTCATTAGATCATATTATAGAAGTAAACGGAGCAGCTGGCCTCCATCCCGGTGCTGTGTTGCGTTTTGTGCCCCCTGAGAGCGATAGATGTGCGTACAGGCCGCCTGGGCCCTGCATCATAAACTTTGCATGAACCCTAAACACTGGCCCTCCCAAACAACAAGGGCCCTCCATCAAGGTCAGGCCTTGATGGATCTGATAGTGCAGCTGGAGGAGAGCGTGCACATTCTATTACAACAATCTGCATTTCACCTTTTGCCGCCGTCCTCTCCCAGTATGGCTCTTTCATTAGATCCTGGAAGACCTCCAACCAAAGATTTTCTCATACAAGCAGTTTTATGGCCTTCTCAGCAAAGGGAAGCATTTTTATTTTCCTTTTTTTTTGGACATTCCAAGTTCATTAATACTAGATTGCTAATTTTTCCCATCGTTAAATACAACGAGGCTACAGAGGGAATTTGCAGCTGAAGCTTGGTACTGTCAGTTCCTGGGGGGGGGGGTTACTTCATGGCAAGCATAAAGGGAGAGAAGCGAGCCAGCCAAACCTGGAGCTCGGTGGGACGAGACAACAGTGAGGCAGAATAGCTTCAAAACAGCCAGCTCCCTCCCTGTTCACGTTCATTTTAATGGCAAATTTGTTGTCAAGTGTCCTCCAAGAAATGATTAGGCTCCGCTGTTTTCTGAAAAGTGCAAACTTCTGGATTTGCCTGCTGCGCCGTGTCACTTTGACAGCCCATTCTGGGAACAATGGCTGCCCAAACAGTGAAATGTGTTGGCACCCAATAGTTGAAAGTTTCCCCTCAAAACAGGCTTTCTGCTGTTTGTTGGTATTCTGCTGCGCTGATATCTGGATGTTGATTAGAATGAAAAAAGCAGCCAGTGAATTGGGCTCCCCAGAGGAGGCACATAAAGCGTTGCAAGAGATTGACAGTGGCTCCATTGAGCCAATTATTTGTGTTCATGAGACCTGTTTCTATTAAAACTGGTTAAAGACGCTCATTGTTGGGATGTCTGACTTAAACTGCTGCTGGAATTTACAGAAAACCAACAGCAGTTAATGGCAAGGCTACCCACTTAATGGTGCTTTTACTGCATGAAATAATCACAGCCGCAATGCTGTTTCCATTACGCGTTAAAGTTGGACTTGGTACTTTTCAGGCGTCAAAAGCAAATTATCCCCACGTCTACAAAGAAAGAAACACAGGAAACCGTATGCAGTGTGCCATGTGTGTGGGGTTAATGCAGCGTCACGAGAATCCAAACGGTCAAAGTCGTCGCAACAAACATATTTCCTTTATCGCTGTTTAGCTCACAAATCTGCCCCCGTGACTTTTCACAGGTGTTCAGTGGTAACGGAGGAGGAGTAGGCGCCCTCCTGCAAGATGAGTGCAGATCCCTTTTTTATTCATTGCATGGGAGAAGGTGGTTAATTTATTGAAAAGAAGGTAGGCGGACGAAGCAGCCAAACGGAACTGATACCACATGGCTGTAGGTTGAGCACTGAGGGGGGGGGGAGACAGGAGAGGAAGAGGGGGAGAAAGGAGGCCGAGGGAGGCGGAGACCAGAGCGACAGAGGAACGGTTAATGGAAATGAGTGACAGGCTTTCAGAATGATTTACAACGGGTGGCGCTGCGGCAGAGCCGGCGCTTGATGGATGATCCTGAAAGACGGAGACGAACCATAAATCATGTCTTTGAATCATTGACAGAGATAAAGGAGGGGGAGAAAAAGCAATGGCATTGACGTTCATTCTTCCAATAATGTACATTGACGAGTTACACTACGGAGCCTTAATTAAAAAGTGAACATGGGTCTTCTCCCTCTCTCGGCTCCCCTCTCCTCCTCCTCCTCCTCCCTGCCGGCTATGCTCCTCCATCTCTCACTTCTCTCTATTGTGATATCAGTGGTAATTAAAGATGCAGCGTCCCCGGTCCGTGTCCCACAGCCACTTCCTCCAGCTTCCAGTGGCAGCCAGATTAGATAAATCCTCTGCTAAAAGATAATGTCACCGCTCAACAATATCAGAGAGGGTTTGGCTCGTTTGTTTCTACATCTGTACACACACACACACACACACACACACACACACACACACACACACACACACACACACACACACACGGAACTGAGATGAAGGAGGGCTGTTTTTTTGCATAACAAGAAAGGAAAACCCTCACAGATACTTCTTGGTTTTGACCTACAACTGCATTCAGGCATATACGACTTCTGAATGCACCCTCCCAATATCTCACTCTTAAAAAAATGGCGCTGCTTTGCCTTGAGTGCAGATGGCACTTTGATAAGCAGGAGGAGCCCTGCAGGAGCACAGGAGCGGATTGAGTGGCATTCCACATCAGCTGTGCTCCCTTAAAGTGCACAAAATAGAGCAACGAGGTGAAAGTAATCCTAAACATCTGTCTCATGTGTTCTACACGCATAGCCTGTTTGTTCAAGTTCTAGGAAAAAACATTAGCAGGGGAGTGGAGGGGGTGCAGAGAGGAGGATATATCAATTCATGCACTAGTTCTCCAAAGGGACTGAGCAGGGCCTCTGTTGTCTGTTCTCTCTCTACTCGGGCAAACAGAACAGAGAAGGCTGCCCACCTAACGCAAATATCTGCTTTCATGACTGTGATCGGCATCACAAATAATACCATCGTCAAGCAGGGTTCTCCAACTCTGGTGCAAGTGATATGCAGGACCCCGTTCAACACATATGAGCGGCTCCAAAGATGACCATTTACTAAAAGGTAAAACAGAAAATATTTAGTAAAACCAACATCCTCGTGACTAGTTGAGCAGCACCAGCGTAGTGTAATTTACCTGCTATAGAAGTGTGAGAATTATTGACTTGCTGCCTTTCCACAGGATGCGTAAGTGGTGCGTAACGTAATGAATGCCACATGTTTCCTGTTTATTCATTTACTTTGTTTCAGTTTAGTTTCTTTCTGCCAGCTTCGTTCAGGTTGCTTGTGCCGTACTTATTTAGTGTTTGTTATCGTGGGCGACGGTGGCACAGGAGTTAGGTGCTCCCCTCGTCATCGGAAGGTTGCAGGTTTGAGCCCCACTTAGTTTGTCGCTGTCATTGTGTCCTTGGGCAAGACATTAATCCACGTTGCCTGCTGGTGGTGGTCGGAGGGACCGGTGGCGCCAGTGCTCGGCAGCCTCGCCTCTGTCAGTGCGCCCCAGGGCGCTACATCCAAATACGGGTCATTTACCGTTTGGTTTGTTTATCCGACTCAGCTATCTTGTTCTCCTTTACTTGTTCAAAGCTAGGAGGACCTAACTGAAAACAACTCAGCAAGTATTTTTTTAATTATCCTATTTAAAGTAACAGTAAACAGTTTTTTTAAACTTTAAGCTACAGCTGTATCGTTGATCTCAGTGATTGTTGGGTTAGAAACTCAGATGTGACATCACTCTGTCGCCTTCTACTGACCAAAAGCTGCACTTGATAGTTTAGTGGAGCTAATAGGTGTCCTAGGGGGTGCTCTTTACCTGTTTTACAGCTGTTAGATGTCATGCTAGCAGTTAGCATCTTCACTTTACTGATCATCATTAAAAAGCACAAGAAATAAAAGAAGAAATTTACTTTTTCTGTAGGCATCATGGTGGAGCCTGGAAATAAAAGTAAGAGAGTAATGTCTTTGGAGGTGAAGCTAAAGAGCTAAAGCCAGAGTCAACATCAGCGCGGCCTACGCTAGTTTGAGAAAGCTAAAGGAGCTAACTTTGTTGCTACTGGACTTGTAAGTAAACAGATTTTTGTCCAACAGTGTGAATCTTTTAAGTTTGTGGTTTATTTTAGTGTTAGTTGGCGCATGTTAGTGTTAGCTCCTCGTTGGTGCTACAGCAGGCTGCAGCAGGGTTAGGGTTAGGTGTGGATTAGTTTTCAACCACAGTGGCAGAGCTTGATATGTGCAACATGTGCGGCCGAACAGGGCGGCAGTCTGCAGGGGGCGGCATTCAATTTCCTTTTTTTTTTTTTTTCTAAAATTTTTTTTTATTTTTAGCATCAACCAATACATAAACAAAACATAGAAATCGCATGTTCTTAATAATAATAGTGATGATAATAATAATATTTCTGTAATAAAAGCACAACAAAGTGTAACCCATATCAACTACTCCCTGTCACATGACCCACATCAGCTGATGGGGGGCGTCACAGGGGGATCTCGCACAGGGCGCCATTTAGGCCAGCTCCGCCTCTGTTCAACCAGTAGGGAGGAGTAGAAGTAAACTGCTTACTGTTACTTGAAATATGTGTGAATAAATAAATAAAAACAAATACTTTAGACGGCATCCATCTACCAGAGTTATACGTAAAAGCCAAAACCTAACCTTGATGCCTACCGCCTTTAAGGTTCATTCAAACCAGGCATGAAGAATGCAAGCTTGTACTACAGTACTTTGACTTCTGCTACAACAGTTAGTAAAGTTTTTGTATTCTCTGAGGCGGTATTACAGCCCCTAATTTACACAATTCAACTGAACACATTTTTGAGTGAAAAGTGTACTTTGTTAAGACTCTTCTTCGTCTGCCATTCCTGCAGCTGTAGCTTTTCTTTTTGTAATGCAAAGTCTACAGTTTCAGAGGACTGTAAAGCTTTTCAGAATAAAGAGAAACTTCAGTGCTGATTGCATGATTTGTTCTCCACTTTGTTCCATGTAAAGCAAACATTAACTTGTCTGTTGTACTTTTAATCTAAAAGGATAAGGTTACAAATGTAGTGGAAACACCTAAAATACAGTAATATGACAACATGGTAGGCCATTTTACGGTGCCATAAGGGAGCCACAACTAAGTATTTCTAGTTACTACAACCCAGTTTTTATTATGACGCGGTAAAGTTGCTGGATGCCTCATGGGAGCTCGTCCTGGTTGGACTCGATCGGTCCTGCTGGAGGTCTGAGCAGGGCCATCGGTCAGCCACATATAAAGGTGCCAAAAACTGTCATTACTTCCCAGGGCTGGGTACAGAAACTCAGTACCTGTTAAGGACTCACCGAAAACATTTGGTAGGCTAAAAAAAGACTTTGCTGGTGCTGTGCTTGTTGAACTGCACAGTTCTGTTCCTTCAGTATAGCTGCATGTCACGCGACTAGTGTCTCACTAAAATGGGCTCGACACACGGGAGGCGACATCGCCTCTCCTCCATTCAATTTCAATGAGACATTGCGGATCTCCCTCCTACCAAGCACAGGCGGCCCAGCGACGCAATCCCAGAAAGTTGAAATATTTTCTCTTTTTCAACTTTTCATCGCTGTCGCTCGGACGAGGACCAATCAACGGAGGTTTCATTCAATGACCAATGAGCGGACAGGATGCTCCGTACACCTCCGAGCAAACATGGAGGAGAAGTTGATTATTATTATGTTTTATAGTAAAATCAGAAGTAAGATTTCACATAACTCTAGCAGCACCTTGTGAAACATCATATCTACCACTTTATTAACTCTGAACCGCTTAAATAACCTTAATTCCCTCCAACCTGACACAGCCAATCAAAACAACCGAAGTTTCGATTTCGCCATGGAACAGAACACGTAGACGGTTTTGCCGCTGGTCGCCTCCCGTGTGTCAGGTAATAAAAGCGACAGCGACAAATTTCGCTGATCGCGGTCGTTTGTCGCCTCTCCTCCATTCATTTTCAATGAGACATGCGCGACAAAGCGATAATCGCGGGTCTCCCTCCTACTAAGCGAAACACGAAAAACGTGCGTGTGAAATTTTGCGCTTGTGCACGTGTCGTGCACAGGCGACCCAGCGACGCGATCCCAGAAAGTTGAAATATTTTCTACTTTACATCGCTGTCGCTCGGACGAGGACCAATCAACGGAGGTTTCATTCACTGACCAATGAGCGGACAGGATGCTCCGTACACCTCCGAGCAAACATGGAGGAGAAGTTGATTATTATTATGTTTTATATCAGAAGTAAGATTTCACATAACTCTAGCAGCACCTTGTGAAACATCATATCTACCGCTTTATTAACTCTGAACCGCTTAAATAACCTTAATTCCCTCCAACCTGACACAGCCAATCAAAACAACGGAAGTTTAAAGTTCGCCATGGAACAGAACACGTAGACGGCTTTGCCGCTGGCCGCTGCCGCGGGTCGCCTCCCGTGTGACAGGTACTGAAAGCGACAGCGACGAATTTCGCTGATCGCGGTCGTTTGTCGCCTCCCGTGTGTCGAGCCCATACACAAAGCCCCGCCTCATATTTAAAACAACACTCCTCCATGTTTGTGGACTACAAAAAATGCCCACAAAATAAAAGGGTTTGGCTGCATTTTGTGAAAGCTTGGGGCAACATCTATGACGAGATTTAAAATGGAAATACCAGCAGTTTAATAAAGCAGCTCATCGTCTTTGGCTGCAAAAACAAAAACCAGAATCAACCTTCGTCCTCCACAGCAACACTGCAGGCTTCGGGCTCAGGCTAATGTTTACCATGCCCAGTTTTTATACTTATTTATATTTTATGTTTATTAAATTGGTTTATTTGGGTTCTAAACAGTTCTCAACTACTTTATTTTTATACAGATATTTAAATAGCTTCTCCTAAAGAAATATGTGTTTTGTTGTTGTTGTTGTTGTTGTTGTATTTTTGCTTAGTTTAACAGACAAAAAGAAAACATTGAAGTATTTTTTTTCTCTTAAAATTAGACTTAAAATTATCTGTACTCAAAAATTTCACTCAGGTACCAAAAACCCGGTATCATTAAAGTACTGGTATTGAAAATAACTCTAACTGTACCGAGCCCTATTGCTTCCACGGCTCCCCAGCAGCGAGAGGACGTCCCGACGAGCCGAAACAGGAAACAAACACACGATGATCACCCAGAGCCGAAACGCCGTAGAGAAAATTTTGGTCCAGAAAAATCCCACAACTGTGTGTGTGTGTGTGTGTGCGTGCTCACACGTGTGTGCAGCGTGTTTATGAATGATTCATGCTGCAGAGCAACACAAAGCTGGCGCTCAGGCTTTGCATGATTCGAGAGCCATTTTCATCTGAAGGCTGGAAATTGTTCATATCATGTTTGATCGCATCCTCGCATCAAAACACAGTTTGATGGACAAGGGAAATAATTACTTGTCATTCATGTGTCCGGGGTTTCTCTTCTCACCTCTTTTGTTGCTGTTAAACATGTTCCTCTGTTAAACACTTTTCCTTCGCCCCCCCAGCTGCAAAACAATCCCAACTGAACTTTAAAAGTCGAACCACGAGACGAAAAAACAACAATTTCTGTCAAATTACCGAAGAAGAAAGTATATCTGCTAACTTTTGTGAGAAGCGACTTTCTCAGCTGAATGAATTAAACACATAATGAACTTCTTGGAGTCCCCGCTGTTAGCGGACAATAGCGCTCGTTGATCTTAAACGGTCTTAAAAGATGATCCATAAAGTAATGAAGCCAGCTCTGCTGCTGGCTCGACGCCCAAACGGGACATAATCAAAGCCACGGGGGACACGCTGGAGCTACTGTTACCACACAATACCCCGCCCCACTTCCCCACTGAATGCTCTGTGAAGAGTCAAATCTGTTTGTCATTACGCTCTGGATTGTGAATATTCAAAATTCACTGCACGTGTTTCAGGGCTGTCAGCTGGGAGCAGAAGGACCGATTCGGACCTGCTGGGTCTTTTGGAGGAGCAGCATGCAGAGTCCAAGGCCCACCCTCGTCCTGACTCATCTGCCCGGACCACCCTGCTCGCTGCGCTGCACTCCGTGACAGGACGATGCTGCTCAGTCCTTGGACACGTCGTATTGTTTTTCTTGGACCACGGTGAAAGCAAATAGCGGCTAAAGGGCCCCGGTGCTCGCAGTAAAAAACCAAAAACCCATGCAGTCGTTCATCAAAGCCAAGACAAGTCGCTGCTCCCCCATCAACCCACCCCACCCCCCCGCCACCCTCAAGGCACGGCTATCCCCACCATCCCCCACGCTAGGTTTTAACTAGGACTCCAAATAATTCCAGAAATGACAAATGATACTTATATCTCTGCGCCTGTGCCGAATCAATAAGCATGCAGAACAACTATCCATCTTGAGAGGTATCGACAGACGTGACCCGACATCAGTGGAGAAGCACTTGGTGGCTTTATTCTGAGGCTGTGATGGGAGGGACCGAGTGGGTGAAACAACATGTTCGTTTCTGAATTACAATAAACCGCCCACCGGTGTTCGGCGTCCAAAATCTGGTGTGTAGGCGCAGCATTCGGAGGCGTTTTCCTGAAAACATAGATCATCTCCGCAATGAGAAGGCGCACTGATCATTTGTGAACCGGGGCGAGGGTTATTCCGACAGGAGCACCTGCACGTGTTTACATGGCAGTTGTGTGCCGTTGTGAGCTGATGGGCGGTGATACGGCCCCTCTCTGGTCTCTCCCCCCCCCCCCCAGCTGGAGGGGAGCAGCTGACAGATAGCACTTCAGAGCAGCTTTAGCTACAGCTCCCCTTGAGGGGCTGTGATTGATGACTCGCGCCGCCACCTAGATCCATTTTCCCCTCCAATCTGACTCCTCACAGGTAGCGCTCAGTACCCCCTCCTCTCCTCTTTTCCTTTCAAATTTGAGTGGGCTCATTTTCAAAGAAGGAGTTTAGCATCAGCGCATCTTCCAAACGTCTATTTTGGACAAATTAAAAACAGGCTCGTACGGAGGGAATAATTGGGGCTAAGTGCCTCGGGAAGCTGTTTTTGATCCCGAGCATGAGAAACCAGAAGAAAAAAAAACCTCAAGGAAAAAACAACAACAACTCTATGAGAGGTTTGCAGGCATAATGTCATTAGCAGGGAAAATGTTAAGACCCAAGACCCCTGCAGGTCTGAAGGCATTTAAGAACAGTTAGCTAAGCCATCTGGTAGACAATTACACAGGAACAAACACACCGCCTCAGCAAATAAAAGCTCGGCTCATCAATCACCGGAATGGCCAGAACTCTGCCTGTTATTCCCTCTGATTTAATAACCCGGTGAACTGCAGCGTTATCCACCTCGAGTCAACTGGAGAACATACCCAAAAGCTCACAGTGATGTGGGAAACACGACCATCTTTTTTTTTCTAATTTGAGCCACTAAATATAAAACAGGAAGTAAAAAACTCGACTGCATCTCCCTGTGAGTCGCACCGGGCTGGGAACAGAAGTGGAGGAAGAAAAGGAGTGCAAGGTTAAAAGTAAAACACATTTAAATCCGTCGCTGTTTCCAGTTTCAAGTAGTTTAGTTAATTAACATTTGCCCCGTGCTTTTAATTGCAATCATACTTCCCCGTGGGACCCAAATGTGGATTGTCTGGTAATTGCAGATGTTGATGTATGAGATGGTGACCCCATGTCAAGACTCTTTCTGAAAATCACAGAACAAAAGTAGGGGGATGATCGGGAAGGTGCTGCCACTGAGTGAACCACTGTGTTCTCCAGCGTGTTTTCATGGCGTTTATGAAGTTATGAATCTGTGGTGAATCTACTGACCCAGAAAAGGGATCAAAGGTACGGAAACAGATCTGTGGTAGAAAAAAAATGCAAAGAATCAGGCTGGATTTCACCTGGATGCAGGTCAGTCTTTGTCAGTTTGAGCTGGGAACATTTCCGTCTGTGTTTCTGGGCTGTGGGTGGAAAAAAACTAGGCCACCGCCGCGGTCTCTGATTCTCCTCAGTACACGCGTCACCTGCCAGCTCATGTGGCCCAGCTGAGACGTGAGCAGGTCTGGCAAGAACCAAATGTTTTCATTTACCTCAGGGGCATCTACGCTCTCCTTTAGCAGGCAGTGGCAGGCTAACATGTCAAGATACTAGTCCGGGACTCGGGGCCTCTGGGAGAGGTCACACACTCAGAGCGCAGGTTCAGGAAACGTCAAGTTATAACCGTACGAGAAGGAAGGCAGCCCCCAACCTCTGCGTGCACCACTAAAAGCGTAAAAGATAAATATTCCAGAGCAACGTCGACATCACAAAAGAGAAGCCAGCGGATCTTTCCAACTGACTCCAACACCTCACAACTCGAAAATGTGCTTCATTACACCTCCACGCCCGGATCGGATCCACGCTTCACATCGTTTGATGGCTCCACGGTCTAACTGGGCAGCCAGGAGGGGGGTGTTGCTTCTCAGGCTAACCTCAACATGTCTATTTCTAGCCGAGGAGCTGCTGACAGCACGTTTAACTTTGTGATCTGCACATGAAAGACAGCTAACGGTTGCTGACAGCTCAAACACGCCATTTCCCTACACAATGCCTCATTGACACGTTTCAGTTGACGAGCACTTCCACTAAGTTTCAAATGAACTCAAATAAATAAATTCAAGAAAACAGAAATGATGGGTACGAAAATATCCTAAAGACAAGGTCGACTTCCAGCCAGCTGGTGGAAACCAGTAGATCCTTTGGGGAGGCTACGGGCGGGGTGGGGCTGTCTATAGACGCCTGATTTATGATCCACTCAGCTTTGCATGTGCGTTCACAGGTTTCTGAAAGTTACTCTCAATTAGAGCAGCAGGGGTTAGGAGTATGTTTTGCCGAGGATAAGTTAAAGCTTGACACGTTTATTTCTGCCTGTGCGGCTGAGGAGCCGGTGACAGCCTTATCAAAAGTCGTTTTCTTTGATCACCCGGCTCGAAATAGTGGGAACTGGTAACCGTCCCTGACAAGTGAAGGGAAAAATCCAAAGGAGCACAAAATGTTTATAAAGCCCGATCTTAAATAGCGGTAACCGAGGGAGGAAAAGGAGCGCGTGGCAAAGATGAAAATGTCATCAACAGGAAGCTGACGAATGCAGCACTAATCAGATTTGTACATTCAAATTAGCTTAAATATAATTCTTCCAAAGCGTGAGCAGGGATCTGCATCACGCCCAAATCTGAGGAGTGTCCTAATGGATTCCTCAGGACACAATCCCCAATTACGAGGAAAATGCCATGTCCCTTCACGATTCGTGTAGTAAATCTTATTTTTGAGACGTTTAATGACTGAGCCAGCCAGCCAAACGGGAGAACAAAGAGGCAGAGCGAGGAGTTACTCATCTCCCTGTTGAAAAACTCGGTTTAATGATTCACCGCTAAGGAGAGTCCACACACTTCCAGAAGAATTCAAATCCCTTTTCCCACAGCCTCTTTCAGTCCATATGATAAATGACACCCGTCATTCCGTCGTTGCCAAACAGCACAGAGGGGAATTGTACTGATATATGATTCACAAGAACAGGAAATAAACTCTGCCTTTCTCTGCAGCTCTCCCTCTTGCCAAGTAGGACGGACCTGGACAGTGTCAGGGCTCTCTCCGTGGAGGCGGCGGGACCGGGCCGGAGGCACCGAGGCCCAAAAAGGGAATGAGACAGTGGGTTTCCAAAGTGAACTCTCCCCTTTCTCAAAGCGCTGGAGCTTCTGATGACTGATGAAAGGCACAAAAGCCACGGCATTAAAATAACAGCCGCATCGATGGGAACGGGCTTAGAGGGATAAAAAAAATTAAACAGGGAGCAAATTAAAGTCTGCAATTACCAAACGGGGGTAAAAATATAGATTGAGCAACCTCCATCTGCCCCCAATTATAATGCAGCAAATGTGGCTAATTACTGAACGCTGATTGTTTCAGATGTCTGACTGATGTGGAGAGACGGGGTGAAAGGTCAAACGGGGCAACTGCACAGATATAATGTCAGGGATAAAAGTGGCCCCGGCTCTCGTGGTGAAGCTAGCTGCTGCACGGAGCCTTCGGTGAGCGCCGGTCCAACAGACGCAGGCGGACATCTGTTACACACAGTTTAACCTCGTCCTCAGAGCCTTTATCTGCAAATCACAGACACTGAAACGTCTGAGGAAATGCAAAACGATACATCTACAGAAAACATAAATACATACTAGGATTTAGATGTTTCAGCTAATGCGTTTCTATCAAGATCCAGTCTGGACCAGTTCATCCAGAAACACAACAGGAAATCATGAAACGTTTGCCTCGTGGCTCACTTTAACAACCCTTCTCCAGATCAATTTGAATTCATGTACAATTCAAATGTATTATCAGAATGAGAAGTATACAATAATATTAACACTGCCATTATTTGACTTAGTCCCTTTTTTCCAGTGAGGAAACCAGCATGGACTTCATCAGACATAAACACGAGTAACCCGTGATTTTAGCCTGCAGGACGTAAACATGACTTCTCGTCTTTATTTTACTTTGAACACGCGTACATGCACGTAGCAATACACACAACATAAGTAACTTCTTTTCATTTATTTATTTATTTATTTATTTATTTATTTTTACACACGTTCCATGGGGAGTAGGAAGAAGCATCAGCTTATTTAATCCCACCCCTTTCTCGGCATCAACTAACTAATGATTATTTAATGTTGTCTGGTAGTTTTTGGTAAGTTACTTTGCAACGTATTCACACGAAGGGCACATGGTTCATCGCGATCATGTCATAAACACGAACATTTTGTGTTTAGGCACACACGTTTGGACCTTCGTCCTTGTATTTGGTAAGCGTCATGAGTTTAAGCCGTTTTTTAATCAGCATCATGTTTGGACATTGCCTCAATTCATCACTCATTCTGTTCCACAGTTTCACACACACACACACACACACACACACACACACACACACACACACTACAAGTTTTTAATGTTGTTCGGACTCGAGCATGTTTGAATTTTAACTCCCCTCTTAACGGACACCTGCACTCCCTTTACTATGCTGTCTGGAGTACTTTATTGTTTACTTTATACTTTAGCTGTGCTGTTTGAAACTGAACTATCTGGAAATTTTAGGATTTGTGATTATAAAATTAATGTGTTTGTATGATCTCTGTAACCAGTGCTATGAATGATCCTTAGAGCCCTTTTTTGTAACACAGATAATGACGATGATGCACGTTTAGAGGTGTTTCCCCAAACCTCTGTACAGTCATTTAAATATGTGGAAATAAGTGAACAGTATAGAATGTGTTTGACTTTATTTAATATTGATTTATTAATATTTAATGTATGATGCTCTCGGCATATGGGCTACAAAAACAGCTAATATTCTGGTCTCCAAACATTTAACGTGAAATTCATTTTCAATAAGAGCTTGACCACGGTAACCATTAAAACCAGTAACTGTTTCATCCCTATGGTGATATTGCACATAACGATTTTACTGAAATAAGTCGGAGCCTTTAGATCCGTGTCTGCATTAGACAACAAAGAAACACCATGCCTGCTCTGTTGTGACTGCAGCAGTCTGCTGCTGCTGCTCAGACAAAGACACGCAGACAGGCTCATCCTGCTGCTGCTCACCTCCAGGCTAGTCCCCTCCAGGCCAGCGCTCAGCAGCAGGCCTCCCACTCTGGGCTCAGAGCGCAGGGATGTGCCCAGGGCCAGCACCAGCAGCACTCAATCACCTAGACAGCAACATCCTTTCGCCATCACCATCAGAGAGGCCCCTTTAGGGTGGTGAGCGGGGGTGTTGGGGAGATATTTATGGGTAGTGTTCACGTGAAAACACACACACACACACACACACACACACACACACACACACACACACACACACACACACACACACACACACACAGCAACCACTCCATTGATATACTGATGGCTGGCCTGTGAGATGGAGCCATATAGTTCATCTCCTCCCCATTCTTAGCCCCTAACCAGAGCCCTGAAAGTGCTCCTCTGAGTTTTACGGGTCGGTTCTGATGCATGGAGCAGACAACGTCCATCACGGTGAATGCAAATCTGTCAGTCTGGAGTCAGAAGCTTTTGGATATCAGCATCAGAAACTGGCTGGTTGGAAAACTGAGCAAAATGAGCGGCAGCATACAATAAGGTCAGATCAGAAAAAGCTGCAGCTTCTGCCTGAGTTTGTGTGAGGAAGATGCTGCTGGGCGGGCGAAGGCCACTGCGATGAGCCACACGTGTTTACCTAAGAGGTGGATTTCAGCGCCTCTTTACCTTTGATTTCAGAGCAGAATAATTACAGAGGGAGACCTCGTGGCAGATTAGGGAAGCGGATTGGAAGCGGTTTGGGAATGGGTTCAAATTGTCGTTGTGAAGTGAAGAGGCTACTTTGCACCACAAGGGGTTTCTCTCCTCAGGCAGGCATGGGATTAAAAGAAGCCATAAAAGGTCTCTAATGGCATCAGTAATGTCTTGCTGCCATTAAAATGGTGAGAAAAACATCTGCTTTGCATTTTTCACTCCCCTGTTACTCATTTGTCTTTCAGAGAGAGAGAGAGAGAGAGAGAGAGAGAGAGAGAGAGAGAGAGAGAGAGAGAGAGAGAGAGAGACAGAGAGACAGAGAGACAGAGAGAGAGAGAGAGAGAGAGAGAGAGAGAGAGAGAGAGAGAGAGAGACAGAGAGAGACAGAGAGAGAGAGAGAGAGAGAGAGAGAGACAGAGAGAGAGAGAGAGAGAGAGAGAGAGAGAGAGAGAGAGAGAGAGAGAGAGAGAGAGACAGAGAGAGAGAGAGAGAGAGAGAGAGAGAGAGAGAGAGAGAGAGAGAGAGAGAGAGAGAGAGAGACAGAGAGAGAGAGAGAGAGAGAGAGACTTTCATTGTGCTCATATTTCCTCAAAAGACGCTTATTTTACTGACTTCATCTGACGAGTGTTTGCATTAAATCAGGATTGTATTTTCACCTGCCAAAACAACGGCAGACTCACAGGGGTCACATTTTTGGAGCTGGGAAACTTCCACACCTGGTGTGCATGAGACCGCAGCAAAAGTTTAATCCCACTGAGTAATCCCAACTTTTTCTTTTTACAGATTGTATATCTACCAGATTAAGTAGAAAAATCTCAATGGGTATCATGATTGTTGAATTCTGTGTATATATATTTTTTTCAGCTGGTTCCTGGTTTCTGGTTGGAGTGGCCTGGTTGGTTGGTCCTATGGTGGCATAGGAGATAGTCTCCGCCCCTTAACCAGAGGGTTGCAGGTTCAAACCCTGCTCAGTTTCTCGCAGTCGTTGTGTCCTTGGGCAAGACACTTCACCCTCATTTCCTGTTGAAGGTGGTCGGAGGAACCAGTGGTGCCAGTGCTCGGTGGCCTCTCTTCTGTCAGTGAGCCCCAGGGCAGCTGTGGCTACAATGTAGCTTATCACCACCAGTGTGTGAATGTGTGTGTGTGAATGACTGATTAGTTGTAAAGCGCCTTGGGGGGTTGTAGAACCATAGAAGACACTATATAAATACAGGCCATTTACCTGTTTCACCATTTAGGAGAATCAAGTGGCTCCATGAACACACACACGCCACACTAGACTGTTTATTATGGTCTGTCTTGAGTTTTGAAAATATTTCTGTTATTATGCAGTTATTTATTTATCAGTTAACGTCTTCTACTTGAACACTAATAGGCTGTTTTCTAATTTTGAAAAGCCTGAAATAGTTCACACAATAAAAAGACAGCGCTTACCACCTTGTGTCAGCAGGTGGCAGAAAGGAGCCATTTAGCAGTGAACAAAACTTGTGAGTTCATGAATCCTGTTTTATCAATTTGTAAAATGTATACGTTTAAAAATGAATTGTTTTTAAAACCAGCTGATTAAACTTGATCTTCTACCTAGTCGATTAGTCACATGAAAACAATAAAAACAGGCAGAAATGCTAAGAAAGCAGAGAAGAGTGTCTATTACGTGTAGAGGTCTAGAATAGCAGAATCGATTTACCATTGAACTGAATGGAAAAGTATCACTCCAGGGTGTGTGGGGGTCATGGAGGCTTGCTTTTGATGTGTGCCAACTAGGGATGTCCTGTTCCGATATCGATATCAGAAGTAATTCGATATCGGCCCAAAAACACTGTATCGGACCATGTCAGACAGCATCAAAAATCTCCGATATAAGCAATCCGTTAAGGTTCGCATTTTTCCAACCAATGCTTAAGGAGAAATTGTCATTTTTTTCATACTTACTGTAATTGGCTGTTGTTCTCCGATTGAGTAATATCACTTGATCAAGCCTTTCATACAATCCACACTATGAAATAGATGAAAGTATGTATGATTTGTGCTGATGTCATATCAGATTAATATCGGTTTCGGTCAAAACTGAAGGCTGCAATATCGATATTGTATCGGAAGTGAAAAAGTTGTATCGGGACATCCCCAGTGCCAACAGTGTGTTTTGCCCTCGTTCTGCAAATATCTGACTTGTAAATGAGACCTGTCGGTTTAGCCTATTAAAATAAATAATGATGCATGAAAAGCAGACAAAATATTTTATTTTATAACTGTTTAAATAATAAATAATTTTAATTTAAAAATTGTCTCTGTTTAGGGTCACATTGGGTTTTTTTCTACTTTTTGAAGCCAAAATCTTAATGCAAATTTGATTCATTGCCTGGCTCTCGGAGCCAGTTAAGAATAAGCTGCCTTGATTGCTTTATGGCCGGCCTCTAACCATTAGACTTGCCCTGTCTCCTCTTTCTTGGGGCTTCTGGGATGCTGAGGCCCCACAGTAATCTTTTCCCTGCTAACCCTTTAATAAACCACAGCCTGCTTCATTAGCTTGCCCTCGCAGAGTGATTGATTGGTGCCAGTCACAGAAACCCCATCCTGTCCCCATCCCCTGCTTTTCAACCAACTAAATAAGGCACTTCTTCTTTTTTTTCCTCTTTTTAATTTTTCCAGCCAGCTAACACCCATCCCACGATTCAAGGAGAGTATTCAGCATGAGCCAAAGAGGGAGTGGCATCAGCTGTGGATGGCAACGCTACAGAGCTCCTTTTGTTCAAAGGCTGGGTCAAAATCAATTTATGGGATGGCACTACGCCGGGCTCAGTATATTACAATCCTACAGGTTCACATTCTGTCTGAAGAATAAAAAATAAAAATAAAAAGACAATGAACTCTTCACGTTGTGCTGGCAAAATACATTAAGAATGCAGCTCAAAATGTGAAAAAATCAACTAATGGGATTAAAGGTGGCGCTCAGAGACAGGATGAGTCATTATTCAGTTACCATCGCCACGTTTCCTTAAGTGGTAACTGTCACAGTAGGCCAGTCAGTGAAAAGGAAATACATCTGATTGAAAAGTTTCCTTAAATTACACATTAGATATTACCTGAGGTGCAAAAGCAGCAAAGTGAGGCTTTAATAGTGCAATAAGAAGCTGCACATGAATACTAATTCAGAGTAAATTACCCACACGGATCACACGCAGATCGCCACCGCGCAGGAGTTTGTTTCCTGTGTATTAATGATTCTGCGTGTAAAAATACGACTAAAATACAAGAACGGCGTTGCGTTGTTGCGACTCTGTTGTTTCTCTGCTTTCACTCACAGGCTGGACTCGCTCTACGCAGCGGAGGGATAGAGATACAGAGGTGCTGCTCAGCTGCAGTGATAGTCGGTAATATCGCCATCTCGCCCTCCTCTCTCAAGGATCGCCATAAAACCTATTTTGAAAATTACACCCATATATCCAGCAAGGACAGTTGGCTCATCCCGGTGACAGCACAAAGTTTTTAGGCTGAGTTACGCCAGCAGCGTTCAGGGGAGTCTATCAACGGGTCAATAACTCACAGGCCGGAATCTGAGACAGGCCGCCGTCGGGGTCCCGGCGCCACTTCCTCCTCGCTGCTCATCAGGACTCAAGAT
>NC_091755.1:40228071-40238071 GCF_043380555.1 Nothobranchius furzeri
TAACATAGTGTTTCCATAATATTAAATGCAGTTTTTACAGCAAAAGATGGATTTAATAAATTTGAATACAAACAAATACGTTTTTTTCAAAGGTAAATATATAACAGCATTGTACAGTACCAGAAACACTAGCAGCAGCATCAGCTCAGTTCCTGATGTCAACAAGCAGGGCAAACAGGTCACACACACACACACACACACCAAGGGCACGGGGGGTAGCAGAAGCACTCGTCGACTCATTTTCTCAGTCCCTACACCCCCAGCAGGTCCCTGAGGTCCAGTGATCAAAGCCTACTGGTTGTGCAACACACCAGGCATCTGCTGCTGTGGCCCCCAGACTCTGGACCTCTCTCCCCCTGAGCCTGAGATCAGTGGACTCAGTGGTCTCCTTTAAAAAGCAGCTGAAGACTCACTTGTTCAGGCTTTGGCATGACCTTCATCACCACCCTCTCCTTATTCTGACCTCCCTACTAATTTCTCTCTCTCTTCCCCTTTCCTTACACTATTTAATCCCAATGTCTGAATGTTTTCTCATTTTGATCATATCTTTAATCGTTAATTTTATATTTAAAATGTGTTGTTCTTGTAAAGCGCCTCGTGAGTTTTATCTTGAGACGCGTTAGATAAAACATTGTTTTCTCTCTTTCACTTTGTCCTTCAGATCACCTGAGCCACGTGGCTACATAACAAATATAATACAGTAGTGGTATTGAGGTGAAGACGGAGTGCACTGTTGTGATTTCCGACCCGTCACTGACCAGCCGCTGCGCCACCGCGTTCTGCCCGGGTCACTGTGTGTTAAAGTCAAGGCCTATGGCAAAGCAATGATCTGCGTGTGACCTCTGTTACATTTTAGGGATGAGTGGGCTTCGAGCGACAGTTACCAGGGATACACAGCACAGAGATGACACGTCAGTCACTGACACGGTGAATGAGACGGAGGGCTGGAAGGACAGGTAGCTACTCAGACTGAAGACGAGCTAAATATAACAAGAGCTGCTTTGACAGTAGGACAAATGGCTATACATAGAGAGGAAGCTATGCAAATGGATTTATTTAACAAGATTCTCGTATTAATAGGTGGATTTACGTCTGACAGCTGTGTGGTTTATAGGTGTTTCAGTTACAAATCAAAGGATCTAATCGTAGGCTAATGAGAGAGAGAGAGAGAGAGAGAGAGAGAGAGAGAGAGAGAGAGAGAGAGAGAGAGAGAGAGAGAGAGAGAGAGAGAGAGAGAGAGAGAGAGAGAGAGAGAGAGAGAGAGAGAGAGAGAGAGAGAGAGAGAGAGAGAGAGAGAGAGAGAGAGAGAGAGAGAGAGAGAGAGAGAGAGAGAGAGAGAGAGAGAGAGAGAGAGAGAGAGAGAGAGAGAGAGAGAGAGAGAGAGAGAGAGAGAGAGAGAGAGAGAGAGAGAGAGAGAGAGAGAGAGAGAGAGAGAGAGAGAGAGAGAGAGAGAGAGAGAGAGAGAGAGAGAGAGAGAGAAGAGAGAGAGAGATGAGCACTGACCTCCAGCTGACAGAGAAAATGACCACTTTCTACCACTTTAAAATGGCCTGAGGGGTAGCACGAGATAGCGCCGCCGAAACTACAACAGACAATCGCTGACTCAATGTTTGTCAAGATATGAGAGGGAGGAAAATGTGTCCTCGACACCTTAAGCGGTTTCCGATTGAACACGACTTATTTTGACAGTTAGTTCTTTATCACTGACATTTGGGAGGCAGATGCAGGGGGAGGCGGCCATCCTCACTTCAACACAAACATCGAGGCTTTAAAGGACGTGGCAAACAGATTTAAATCAAGTGTAGAAAGAGAGACGCACGTGAAAGCTAACATTTGTCACACCCGAGGTTGAGCTGCGACGATGACCAGCCACGGCTCTTTGTGATGCGTACACCTTTATTATCTTTTCTGGTCTGATGAAAAATAGCAGTAACACAACACCGTTATTTGCTCCACTCCCTGAGGTGCAATGCAGGTCTTTTAGATCCTTTATCCAGTCTCTCTCTACACACACACACACACACACACACACACACACACACACACACACACACACACACACAAAGAGCCATAAAATATGACTGTAACATATCGTACATTTATAGTTTGCTTTTAGAGGCCTCCCTGTCACTCAGTTAATCTTAAGAATGCTGTTCTGGTCCAGGAGTTACAGCTGAAAATCAAGCAGAGAAACATGATCCCATCTTGATAGACGGCATGACTTACGGCTGGCCTGGCTAGCAACCTCCTGAATGTCTGGGCTGAGATATATGACAAACAGGCCAACGTGGGAGGACATGGAGTCCCTGAAATTCTTGTAAGAGTGGAGAGGGGCGGGAGGGAGGGAGGGTGATGAATCTGCATCTGCTTTTAACCGTACCACAAATGTGGACATACTGTAGTTATCATCGCTGAGGTCGTGGGGGTATCATCGTGTGTTTGGTGGAAATGTAACCTTGAAAAGATGAAAAAGGGCTTTCCCGGGCTGGAGCTGAAACCTCCGTGCCATACTTCACTAAAAGCCCTGACCGCTGCCGTAGCTCAATCATCCGCAGGCTTAAGATTGTGAGATCTGGTTGATGACTTCACCCCACGCCCACATGTGTGACGTGTCAGCGCAGTCCCGATGGCAGCCTTTGGCACCATGTTTGCTCTCAGTCGAGACACAGTTGGACCATAATTAGACATGCTGCTTCCTGTACAAAGACCTCCCTGTGTAATATTAATCATGTGAGGATAAAGTTGTAAAATCCATCCCCTGCGGAAATTCCCCCACTTTTATGTCTTCTCAAAATGGAAGAAAAGGTTTCATTCTGTTACAGCGTCGGTTTACTCAGATGTCAGAGAGCGCACAAAACCACCCAGGCCTCCAAATCTGCAGATGTGAGAGTTTTAATGTTTCCTCAAACACCCTTAAAGAAAAGACTAATCAGATCTTCACGATGAACTGGTATCTACCACAGACCCCGGGACCTCCCCCTCTCCACCGTTTGAACTATGATGATGCAGAAAAACATTATGAGCAGATTTGATTGGGTATTTAGTTAAATTAGTTCATCTTCATGGGATATCATGGCATATAAAATGCTGCAGAATAATATTTTTGGTTTCCCAGCATTCATTTTCTTCTCTAAATTAGACCATTCGTCATGCACTCATTAAAAAGACAGTCAATTTTGAACCAATTCCAATTGCCTCTAATTTCTTACTGAAATAATGCAAGACGCTCGTTTTTCATCAGCCTGACGTTCGTTGACTTTATTATTGTAGAAAAATGTACGAGTGGAGGGAAGCTGAACGTGCATAAGGAAAGTCCTCAAAACTTGCATCCAAACACAAAGTTTATCAATTTGTCTTTTTAATTTTTTTCATCCCCCCCACCCCCACCCACCAACCCCCCACACACACACACCATCACCACTGGTCACCTTACTTTTTTTTGTTTTCCAGTTTCTGTCTTCCCATATTTTCTTTAAATAGTGTCTTTCTATCAGTTTTATTGTTTGTTTTTGTCTGTGAAGCAGTTTTTGATTTCTATCTGCAAAAAGTGCCCTCCGCCTCGGGGGCGGGCATCTGACCTATGAGAATTCAATTCAATTCAAATTCAAAGATACTTTATTAATCCCAGAGGGAAATGAGAACCCACCCAGTTGGCCAAATGGGTGAAGAGCTCTATTTGATTTGTTAAAAAACACCATGCTTACGACTGAATGCATTGTGTGCAGCAAACATTTGAGCTGACCATTCATTGCGATATTCATTGAGATATGCATATTGTGCATGCTGATATCGTGATAACGATATATTTGCGATATATTGTGCAGCCCTAATTTCTATCAATTTATTCAATGGCCTGTATTTGATATAGTGCCTTCTAGTGTTGTACTCTCCCTTCATTAAGGAGCTTCTTTCAGACATGAGGAGAGCTGTTTTGGTGCTAGCAGTCTCTCCTCCGTGCTGGTCTGTTTGCTGCTGGGTGTTTTTGGTTTATTTAAACTTGGTAACTTGAACTTAATGTTGGTAAAGCTACTGTTAGCATCTTCGCTAACAGCTTCTTGCGTTGGGATAAGCTGTTACGTTTTGGTTTAGAGTTCATCTTTTTTGTGGTGTAGATCTCCCTTTTATTACATTTAGAGTGTTGTGGGTTTTCGGTTTAGTGTAAAATATCACCTGAGTTTGGTTTAACCCGTAAGACCACTCGCCTCACGCACATAAGTGACCAAAACAAAGCAGCATGGAGACACTCCATCTTCTACCACCTCTCAGGCAGCAGCCTGCACTCCCAAGTTCTACACGTCACCAGAACATAACCAACCGCAACACAATAAACGCAGTGTTATACAAAATGGAAGGCCTGTAGTGTTTATTCTCTTACAGTAAGAATTTATCAATTTTTTTGAGGAATTTATTTGAGATTTTCTGGTTTTTGTTAATTGTTCAATAGAAAAATAATCATTAGATTAATTTTCTAAATAGTCATTAGAATAGTCGACTATTCGATAAAATAATCGTCAGAATAATCGTTTTAAAAATAATCGTTTACCCCCAGCATCTTGTGACGGAATTGCCTTTTTGCCACTCTCTTATTATTAGTTCATTCCATGGAATTCTGTGTAAATGTCACTGGTGGCAACTATAGCTCTTCCTGAACATCCAGGAATGAAATATCCAGCAGGAAAAAAAATTTTTCTGCTGAACTTACCGTACAATGTACGTACAAAACCTATAGACACTAGGGGGTGCTAAAAGCACGCTAAAACTGCTCTCTCTCTCTCCCTTTGAACATTTGATTTTAATACTGTGCAGTGCTCAAATTAAGATTGTTGTTTTAAGTCAGAGTTGGAAAAACTGGTTCATAAATGGCGTGCATCCACTGTTGCTATTAGTGACCTTTTTAGTATGTAAATAAGGTGGGAAACGTCTCAAAATCGCCTATAAAAGTCGGCCACTGGCTGACCACGACCTCTAGATATTGGCGTCGGTATCGGTGATAGAAATGCCCGTATCAAATCTGTTTCTATCAGATGTTTACACTGAAACACGTCAGAATGGCTGTAACATCCCTGTAAGTAGCGCCTCTTAGTAATGACTTGTGTCCTTGTCTTGCTGTGCTTGAGGGCTCAGGGAGCACCCTCAGTTTTGTTGTGCCTCCAGGTATAATGATAAAAAGGTCTATTCTATTCTATTCTATTCTATTCTATTCTATTCTGTTCTGTTCTGTTCTGAAACGCCCACCCTGGCTGGCTGAAGGAAGCAGGAATGGTTTAAAGTCGCTGCTAAGAGCTCTCGGCCCGAGCCAAAGGCTACTAACACTAACATGTTGTGTGCTTCTCCTTAATCAAGCTGTAAGTACAACAGAATTATTCTACATTCATCACGGACACCTAAGCTGTCACTGCTGTTTAATGAGCATCAATTAAGCCGTTTCAACAGACTAGCTCAGCACATACTGCCGACACAAACAGGCTGGCTCAGCCCTAAGGAGAGCCTTCTTACTCACAGTCTCGCGTGTCATTTAGTCGCGGTGTTTGAGGTTAAACAAAGAATTATTCACAAACTCTCCGTGTTTTCACATGTTCCTGGGCCTAAAACCGAACGCCAAGCCCCTTCAGACGCACATTAAGTCAAATCATTTCTAAACATCTCCTGGAAGGCTAGCTGAAGCACCTGAAAAATCAGAGCTCCTTCACACACAGTGGATTTTATTAGGAACTCTAAAATAATTCCAGTCCATATTTTGGTTTGAGTGAGGCTGCACCTCAGAGACTTGTGGGGCTGAATAATAATAATAATAATAATGTGTTTAATAGAGTCCACGATCTGCCGGACCCCCTGCTGTGGGATAAAAACTCATTCTTGTCACTTAACATTCAGTTTGACATTAAAGCTTGTTTACTGCTAACAAAAAATCATCAAATGAGGCAGTCAGTATTTGAAAGCTGTGCTAATGAGAAAGTTGGAGTTGAAACTACACAAAGCTGTGCTTCTGCAGAGAGACGAGGTAAATAACAGCAGAGGGAGATTTAACAACACTGCGATGTGCAGCCAGTTAGCCGCTCAGATCCTACGTCAGAGCGAGGGCTCACGCTGCTGTTAAACATCAGCTGTTCAACAAATAAATACAAACGGTTTGTTGAAAGTCTGAATAAAGTAGAACGATTCTGATTTCATATTTTAGGTAGACACATATGAGAAAAAGATTTTTTTTTTCCATACAGGACTTTTTCCTTTTGGGACTTTTAGTTTATGCTATCTGGTAAAATAACAGAGATTTTGAAAAATGATTTAAAATATGTTTTTTATTTATCTAAAACTGATCAAACCATCAATAAAAAGGCACGCGATGTAAAAATGGATGAAGAAATGCTTGATGCGAGTTTGAAAGTTTGAAAATCAGAGGGTGATTTTTAGAGTCCAGTCCAGTTCTTTTCAGTCGGGTACCGAATGTCCAATATGAGTCTCATCGGACTAAATTATAACTTGTTTTCTTAACTTAGAGAAATAGTGATAGGTCTAGACTAGCATTAGCACCCCCAGCCTCCTTATTCTTTGTTGTTTTGTTTAGACTAGCAGGAATTAATGCATTGAAGCAATTTTTTTTTTGTATTTGTTAATTTACATTTTTTATGTTTAAAATAAATGCCATTTAAAAAATGATCTCATTTGTTTCGTTATTTTAATTTAACATATAAGTTACATAGCAAGCATTAGAAGAAGTGAAAGCCAGCAGCTCTCAGCTGGCTGATTCCTTTTCCTGCTTTACTGAATAATCGGCTAAATTTGTGCAGGCATGGTTGATAATAGATTTTTTTTTTAATAGTGGCAAAAATCGCCCAATTTATGGGTCCGGACAAATAATTGGTCTACTTCTAATCGTGCATTTTATGTGAAGCGGTGCATGACTCGACCTCCTCACCGCGGAAAAACCTAAAGAAACAAACGGAGATGCTACATTGATAGAATTTATTTAACCGAAGATGTAATTAGATCATTTATACAAAGATATTTCAGCTAACAGGCAGCTTCTCCACCATTAAAGCACCTTTACTTGTGAATTTAACTCGTTAAATTAGAATAAAACACATCCTGATGCTGCTCAGCACGGTTGTAGTCCCACAGCTGTTTATTCCACCTGAACCACTCGGGCACCTAGAAGAAAAGGTTGTTGGTGATTTTGCTTTCTGCCTGGACTGAAAGAGTGAAAGCCACCATCTGACCCCGGAAGAGGGATAGACGAACCAAGGCCGTCAAGGTGAGCAGAGCTGCTGGAACATTGACTTGATTCATCAAATTAGGCTCCGTGTAATTGTGCTGCATGACGACTCATAAAACACCGAGGCTATAAAGCTGCCAGGAAGCCATCAGCCTCGCGCTAAATGAAGTTACAAAAGGTGCACGGTTCACAACTTCATGCAGTGCTTCGACTTATGTGTCCAGCAGCTCCTGATCTGGTCGTAACCTCATCATCTGCGGTAACCATGGCGATCAGAACATGGGAACTGGGTGGGATGTGTTATTTAGGGGTTGTTTACAATGGAATAAATAGGGATTGTAATAATTTTACAAGAATAATCCAAAATATTAGTTTTTAATTTAAATAAATGAAAGGATCCCTGACTTGATTTGGTACATTTATACAACCGGCTTTAGGATACCTGCCGTTATGTAAGATTCACCTCTGCAGAGACCTAAGAAATCATTTTCCTAATCTCCACAACACCTGAGTGCATCTTTGGAGGGCCTGACCTCCCGGAGACTGGCGGAGCATGCGGTGTGAAGGCAGTTTGCCTTTGTAATTGTTACAGATCACACCATTAACACAATATTGTCATAGCTCCTGCTCCTGCAGTCTGCAACAGCTGAGGGTTAATTTGCATAATAAATCTTAATTGAAGCTCATTAATGACTTGATAAGAAGCAAATCAGGTACACCACGGATAACTCAAGATGGATGTTTCCTCTGTCTTTAGGCGCAGGAGTTCTACATCACGGTGTAAAATGTAACTTAAGATTATGATCTTTATGTTTATTTACCTTAGAATAAATGCACCGATTCTGGTCGTGGGAGCCAAAACCAATTTCTGATTTTGTGCAGATCTGACCTGCTGACATAGATTTTGCTAAACTTTAATAAACAAAATGTAAAAAATTGTTTTTTAATAACTTGAAAATTATGACTCTGCAAGTAAAAAAAAAATAAAATTCACACAAAGAATTATACAAATTGTTAAGAGATGCTTTTAATGTCACAGTGAATGAAAATGGCCGGTCATGACTGTTATACATTTAGTCTGTGATCGATGTGAAAGTAAAAAAAATCTGATTTTCATTTTATTTCCACTATCAAATAGAAAAATTGGTTCCAGTCTGTGAACATAACTTTACTAAGAGTTGAATCACAGCACCAATAATAGATCATCCATGTGGACATTTTTACATCCAAACTCATCGTTTTCAAGTTAATCACAGTTTCATTTTAAAACTATTCTGTCAATACTTATTTGTAATAAATCAGAATTGGCCCAAATCGGTATTAACCGATCAGAGCTGTACAAAAATCAGAACCTGGTATCGGCCCTGAAAACTAGAATCGGTGCATCTCCAGTAAATTAATCTCAGCTGTTCTCCAACACTGAAATCTGAGCGGAATGATTTTTTTTTTCTTTTCTACAAAAAGCCAGGGAGCTTTTGAAAAAGGAAAAACATGATGTGTCGACCTCGTTCTAAAGCATCTCCGGCTAGGTTAACCCGATCCGGCTATGATTGTCTCTGAGAAGTTTCAAACCATATGGCCAACACACACACACCCTTTGACTACACATGTAGGTCAACTACTGCAAGATGGATGTCTTCACTTAAATCTTCAGGACGTTGTATGGACACAGATTATGTGTTGACATAACAGCTAAGGATATAAATTACCCAGATATAAACTATAGTGGGAATGTATATCATTGCAATAATCCAAAGCACACGGCTTTTACCCTAAAGCAACAAACCGTACCTGCTCAGTGAAATCAATAGCAGCCCCACGGTGCTACTGTACTAACTGCAAGCTAGCTTCACACTCTTATCCTTTAAATCCACACAAATGAACAATCTCAGCCATAAAGTCTCCTCCTTGTTTTCCTCGGTAAATCATTACTTCTGTAGGGACCTGCATGGACAAAATACCATCATTTCCTTTGTACTTGGCAAAAATAATGAGTTTTAGCTCCTTGCAATAAACTCTCCCAATATTCCAGTTATTGTCAGACTTAATGAGTGAAAAGGAAAAAAATTTGAATAAGAAAGTTGCTTTTCTGCTGTGATGATCACGGGGAAACATTATCCACATGATTCACACCAACGGCGTATCAAATTGTGTCATTTGCCTAGAAACTGGTGCAGGTCTCAGAGGGAAGGCGAGGTGAATGAGCGCTCGCCGTGGAGAGGTGCGACGCTGCACGGCCGCGTTGCCTTGAGACCCATCAGGGCAGCTCGTTTTTGTCCACACAGGAGAGCATGGCACCGAGGAGGGAGATCATTGTGCCGGGGGGGGGGGGGCACCAGAGCCTCGGTTCTTATCAACCCAGTCGGCGCACCCAAACGAAACAAACCGCTCACTATCTTAACCTGTCACCCGCGGTAACCACCGTGCATGATGGATCCCGCTAACGTCACCTGACTAGATCCTCTTTAGAAGAAAACAAAACTAGCTGATGAGCAGAAAGTGGTTAAAGAGTGTCTCTACGGGGTGCTCCCGCAAGTTGGAAAACTGCAAGCTCCGCAACAACGTGGAAGTTTGCTTTTCTCACAAGATAGCAGAAAACATTTTCATGGCTGGATTTGATCAAAACAAACTATTTGCCTCGCTGACACGAATCCAGAGACTCAGCACGGAGGAAATATACACAGTTAATGACCGCTAATGATGACATTCCTTAGTACGTTTCTGGTTCTCGCGATGAGCTCCACAGAAGAGCAAACTAACACAATCTGTTAATCAGAAGCTTTTCAC
>NC_091755.1:40243071-40308071 GCF_043380555.1 Nothobranchius furzeri
ATCAGCTCCTAACACAATAAAGCTTAGAATCTGTAAAAATAGTTGAATTTATCTTATTTTTGTGTTCAATAAATGCAGTCATGGTAAAATGATGAGTGGCCTGTATTGGGGTGTCAAATATGCGGCCCGCGGGCCGGATCCGGCCCGCAAGCGGGTTAAATCCGGCCCGCGAGATGGTTGTGTAAACTTTATTTTCATACTTTACAATGTAGAGTGAAAATAAACTTATCTTTGTGAGCAAGTTTCCTCTGTAATGAGTATAAATAAAACAAAGCTGCGCTCAAGGCTCACACAAGAACTTGAATCACATCCTGAAGATGGCCGCCACTCAGGATGTGACTCCTGATATTGATGTGCTGGTGAAAGCTAAAAGATGTAAAGTAAAATGAGTCAAATATACTTTAAGTGCTGCAACTGAAACTGATCTAGCCGTGTGATCTGTAAGCTTTTTGAATCACTAAGGAATGTTTTTTTTTTTTTTTCAAATTTTCAAGTACACTTCAGGTGTTGTACTTGTACTACACTGTCCTCAGGCTCCAGCCTTGTTTTATGTTGATTGTATTAAAACAAAGAAAACAATCTGAAGTTTTTTTTTTTTTTACCGGTCCGGCCCACTTGGGACTAGATTTCCCTCAATGTGGCCCCTGAGCTAAAATGAGTTTGACACCCCTGGTATAGAGCCTTCATAGGGTTCTACAACCCCCCCAAGGCGCTTCATAACACAACCAGTCAACCATGCATCCACAAGCTGTTGATGATGAGCTACGATGTAGCCACAGCCGCACTGAAGCGCACTGACAGAGGCGAGGCCTGCCGTAAACTGACGCCACAAGCAGGCATGGCGGATAAAGCGTCTTTGCCAAGGACACAACAGCAGCATTCCCTGTTGGGAGTGGGATTGAACCTGCAACCTTCCAATTGCTGGACAACCCGCTCTACCTCCTCAGTCAGCCGGCATCAGCTGTTACTTCCTGAGGCCCAGTTCACTTTACTTTAGATATTATTTAATGAGTTTGGTGAATTGGCTCCTTTTCCCCTCAGAAAACAAACGTTTTTCATTAAAAACTAACTGATTTTCAAAAACTGCCATAAAGTTGGATTTAAAAATGTTTTAGCACCTCTGTGCGGCTGTGACTTAGAAAACCACGTTTTTCCTAAACGGGCCTATATTACAGTTTTTCTCAGTTGTTTACACACATTTCCTGAAAGCATGCCTCATGTCCTCAGAACTCGACACACACATCCAAAAATGCACACACACAATGGGCAAAACCCCTCAATTAACCCGCAACATTAAACTTCACATTCAACACAATGTTATTTCTCCTCACGATGTGATTTTGTTGTCAAATGACACACAAACCATCATATGAACAGACATTTATAAGAACCAGCCGAACACTTATGTGCTCAATGTAAAACACTATGACGAATGGAAAACACGTCTTCTCCATTCATCATAATGACTAAAGCCTTTTTGGTTCAGTAATACACCTACTATACTACAGACAGTAAATACATGCATGTGTTGTTATTTCAGAATATTGTTTTTACACTCTGAACACTCAAATGCATGGAGTGGTCACTATTGGGAAGCACAATCGTTATGATTACAATATTGAAACATGTATAATTTACTGTACACAGTGTTGAGTGTATGCATCAGTTGTGGGACTCACTTGCACATAGTTATATCGCAATTCTTTGACTCTTTCTGAGTTTCGTTCAAATGGCACCCTGGAGACCTGCTTCACCCTGAGATGATTTCTGCACAAGACACGGTCCAGTGTTGATAGGCTGACCCTATCAGTATTTTGAAGCATGTCGTTGTTTTCTATAATTTCTTTGCATTTGTCGTAATGTTATGGCATTATTTTCTAGGACCATGTTGAGGATTTCAGTTTCCTGTTTCCACCTCGTGTTGGTAATCTTTCAGTTCTGCCAAACAAATAGTAAAATACTATGAATACAAAGTAGGTATACATTTCCTAAATACTGGAAACATACTTTACAGTATTTTTACTGTCCAACAAAACCATCCACGGGCAATACTACTACTATACTCATTGAATACTCATTGTATTGATATGCAGTACTGCCATTTTCTAGTTAGAGAAGATTTCTTACCTATTCTCATTTCGGAAGGTCCGGATGATGGATGCTACAGTGTTCCTGCTCTAATTTGGCTGTACTCTTTGCCCAGCTGCCCTCATTGTAAGACCATGGTTGACCACATGATCAACCAAAGTGGCTCGGATCTCATCAGAGATTACGGTCCTTGGTCTTCCTCATCCTCGTCCTCCCCGTCCTCCTCCTTTTACTCTCAGTCCTCTGACTCTGGCTCTGTTTCCAATGTTGGCATCCATTGCTCCAACACAGAAGAGCTCACCTGTTGCCCTTTTATGCTAAAGCTCTGATTACTGATTGTAAAACGGGTGTTTGCCCTTGTGATGAGCCAGTGTGCATATTTGAAAAGCAGTGTGTTCCTTGTGAAAACAATATTTTCTGCATGAAAATTGTGCCAACAGCAGAGAATTGTGTGTAGTGTTTTGAAAAAAGTGTGTTTTAGATTTGCAATTTGAGTGTAAAGGTTGGTTTATGCTTGACGCGTCTGCGAGGTCCGCACGGCTCGGCGCGGAAAAGTTGCGTCATTTTAACAACCACACCCCTCCACCGCGCCTCTGCACGGCCCAGAATTTCCGCAACGCGCACCTTGGAAAATTTCTAACCACGCAGACGGACGGACGTGGAAAAACATGGCGGACCGGCAAGAACTAGTATGGCAGAGGTTCGTAAATACAGACATTTGTATGATTCAGCTCTCAGAGATCACCGTGATCAACATGTTGTTAATAATTCTTGGAGAGAAATAGCTCGCACTGTCGGAAAAGACGAGGACGCTGTTAAAAAATGCTGGAATGCCATGTTGTAAACAACAGTCATTTCTACTTTTACTATGGTGTAGTGTTGGGTGCATGCCGTAGAGCTCCATGCTGCCCCCTACAGTTTGGGAGAATATTGGCTCACCGCAGAGACGAGCCGCACGAACCATAAACGCTGCGAGTTGTGAAGCGCGTTCCATCCGCGAGCCGCATCACCGCGCGGAAAGTGAATGCCTTCGTCTTTGTCTTCGTCTTCCTCCGCTTATCCGGGTCCGGGTCGCGGGGGCAGCATCCCAATTAGGGAGCTCCAGGCCGTCCTCTCCCCGGCCTTGTCCACCAGCTCCTCCGGCAGGACCCCAAGGCGTTCCCGGACCAGATTGGAGATGTAACCTCTCCAACGTGTCCTGGGTCGACCCGGGGGCCTTCTGCCGGCAGGACATGCCCGAAACACCTCCCCGGGGAGGCGTCCAGGAGGCATCCTGACCAGATGCCCAAACCACCTCAACTGGCTCCTTTCGATCCGGAGGAGCAGCGGTTCTACTCCGAGTCCCTCCCGAATGTCCGAGCTCCTCACCCTATCTCTAAGGCTGAGCCCGGCCACCCTACGGAGGAAACTCATTTCGGCCGCTTGTATCCGCGATCTCGTTCTTTCGGTCATTACCCAAAGCTCATGACCATAGGTGAGGATTGGGACGTAGATCGACCGGTAAATCGAGAGCCTGGCTTTCTGGCTCAGCTCCCTCTTCCCCACGACAGATCGGCTCAGCGTCCGCATCACTGCGGTCCAATCCCCGGAAAGTGAATGCGTCAAGCATAAACCAAGCTTTAAGCAGGAATTGTGCTTGTAGTTTAGCAGAACTGGTTAAGGGGGTTGGTGAATTGGTTACATGTTGTGGTAATTGTGTCTCAAGTACCAGAAAATGTGTGTAAACAACTGAGAAAAACTGTAAAGTTGTCCTCAATAGTTTTGTGCCCTAAAATCTAATAACTGGGTTTTTCCCTCTTTACATTTGTCTCACTTTATTTTGTCAACAGCAAACTTTGCGTGCTGACATGGATGAAGCTAGAGAGGAGATTGTGTTGTGATGTGTAGGTAATAGATGTTCTCATAGTGGGGGTGCCACCGTGATATCTGGACAGCATAGACAGAAGGGGCAGCAGCAGCTCAGGAGGAAGAAGGAGAAAAAACGATGTCTATGTAGCGCCTCTCCAGATAAAAATCACGGGGCGCTTCACATGGATGAAAAATAAAAATGCAAGATGATTTAAAAAATCTTGTGTAAAAAACTTGGGGGGGAGGGGGGGGGGGGAGAAACTAAGCTTAAAAATGTGAATGTGTGTTTGATAAGGTCAGTTGACTGTGGCGGCAGTCTTGAACTGCACTGAGTCTAAAGGTGAATCAGTGATAGACTTTAATGCAATAAACATTCTGAAGTCAGCGGTTGATGAGATGTTTTATGGACAAACAAACGAGTAAAACATTCACACACAGAACTCTGTAGTCCGCCGTTTGTTGATTAGAGCAAAGAAAAGGTCCCTCTGTAAGCAAATTAGATTTGGAATATGATTTTTAATTTCTACTCTTTATAGAATAGAATAGAATAGAATAGAATAGAATAGAATAGGGAATCCCTTCACTGGTCCTCAGTGGGGAATTTTTGCTTAAAGTCAGATTTTATGAAGCTGTTCCTATTTTAGCGTCTTTTTAATACCATCCCGATGCTTCTGCCTCCATCTGTGGTTTTGGACCATTATGACTAAAGCGTCTCTTTCTCTTTAAAAGCTTCTCATGACCTAATCAAATATGAAGCTGCAGGTGATGGATGACTTCATTTCAGAGAGAGACAACACCCCTCAGAGATCCAGGCTCGCCCTGCATTACAAATGGCTTCCTGATAATATTCCATCACCCTATTTTGTGTCTGTCACTCATTTCGCCAATGATACCAGAGACCTCCCGTGAACTCCACCTGAACCTGTGCGATCAATCACAACTCGGATCAAGCCGGAGCCTTACCTGTCTGACAGCTCCTAACCGTGTGTGTACACAAAGCGTGCCGTGACAGCCGCAGCAATGCCCACCACCACCACCACGGCTTATCTCTCCTCCGAGGGCCTCGCTCCACTGCCGCCCACACCCACGCTGCATCCACGCCACATCTGCCTCTCCACACCTCTCTGCACCAAACTGTGAAAGTAAAAAAGTTTGCAATCAACACTTGTATTTACAACTTTTCACCAACTGCTCATGCGTGAGATCAATGTGCAGATGGTGGAGACTGTCATCCCCAGAGTCTTGATGAGCTTTCTTCCCCACTCACGTGGTTGCCATTCGCATACCTGGCTGATTGAGGATGCACCGAGATGCAACCTTAACAGGTTTTGTTTAAGTATATTCTGCCACTGTGACGTTATGTGGAAAACAGGGATCTTGTTAGTGTTGTTGACAGGAGGGAAGGACACCTGTGGCTCTCATCGTGAAGAGGCGCTAATTCTGCCTGGAAGGAAGATTTTTTTTCGCCAAGAGGCTTTGATTTACAGTCTGCTGAGACCTGGTGCCACCAGAAAGTCCAAGTGTCTTGAATGCACGGGCTTGGGATTTACTCTGCAACCTACCGATTACAGGGCAACCCCCTAACCATGAGCCACCCTTATCCCACATACGATGATGGCAAAAAAATGAAGACATATCTAGAACACTATCCAAGTTTCTCTGCTTATTCCTGGTTAGGATGCAGGGGCAGCGGTCTAAGGCCATGTACAAAAGTAGCTGGGTTTTTGTAAAACCAAATATCCTCCCCCTGCATACGAAAATGGGTCCACACCACCTATTATTCAGCGAAATAGTCCAGTGCATGGTGCAACACATTCATAGGCATGTAAAGACAACAGTAGTTCCTCAAACCATCAGCATCTTTGATGAAAACCATTCCTTGGATGTGGAATAACTAGGTGGCAGGCAGTAATGGTCATTTCTCTTTGCCTGTGGTCTTCTACTTTGAGCAGTAAGTGTAAAAACAGTAACTGTAAAAAGAAGCAAGTGTAAACAGGTCATGTATGTTGACATCCGGTTACATGCGTACATGTCCAAAGTAGGGTTGTCACGGTAACCGGTATAGCGGTAAAACCCGGTAAAAAAGTTGACAATAAAAATAACCGTCCAGTTTTTAAAAAACTAAATTATCTCGGTGGGTTTACCGTGGCCGCGGTTTCGGCGCGGTGACCCTTACCAGCTACCGTCGCTTCAGCTGAAGTTCCCGCGGCGCGCACACGCACTTTTTAGTTTGCAACGGCACCAAAACTTTGAAGCTGAAATAATGGCCGAAGGAGGAGACGGCAGCGCCCAGGACATCCATCAGCCCTCAAAGAAGACTAACTCGGAAGTATGGGCATATTTTGGATTTCTTAAAAATGCTGAGGGACAGTTAATGGTAGACGGCTATCCCGTTTGCAGAACGTGCAGGAAACAAGTGTCTGCAAAAGGCAGCAACACTTCGAATCTAATGGCACATCTGAGTGACCATCACCCACGTCTCTACAGCCAGTGCAAGGTAAGTTAACATTAGCATTTTAGCTTAAATGCATGACGTGAGGTCTTTTGGTTGAGGGAGAATGCAACGAGTCACTATATACTGCAGCCGCAGCGTCCTCTGCCAGCATTTAAACCGTGTCACGGACACCCTGTTGCTGCATGAAGCATCTTATTTGTTGATGATGAAGAGAAATATACAATTAGTTCCTTGTCATTGATTTGTTTACTTATTCAATGCCATTTATACTTGAACATTTGGATTTGATTACATAGTGTAGTAGTTATTTTAGTAATTTGTTTAAAGTGGCTATTTATTTTAAATACATATTTTTTAAGGTTGACTTGTACAGCGCTCAAGTCAAGTGTGGACTGGAGTTTTAGATTTTCATTTTGATAATGAAGAAAACAAGTATATGAGAAAACAAGTGGTGTTTCTTTGATTTGTTTACATATTGTTTATGTTTTGAATGTTTGGATTTGTATCATTTAAACCTGCACTGACTACTGTAACATGTTCCAGAAAAATAAGCTATTTGTTCCTTTACTTGTGAAAAGTTGCACTTTTGCTAAGGCTTTGTGTTATTTTAGGTTTAATAAACACTGTTAAACCTTTTCAGAACTATTTCAGTTTGTGTAGAACAGGACTCTCAATGCTTTCTGAACATATGCAGCACTGTTTAAAAAATACCGCGATAATACCGAAAACCGTGATAATTTTGGTCACAATAACCGTGAGGTTAAATTTTCATACCGTGACAACCCTAGTCCAAAGTAGAGAGGTCCAGACTTTCAAGCTGCTTGGGCCAGCCACTCCAGGGAAATCCTAAGATATGGGCCAGCCAAGTAACATATTTATGTTTATTTACTTGGCAGACGCTTTTATCCAAAGCGACTTACAGTTTATAACCTATAGGGCATGTTGTGATCTGTGGGGGAAACTGGAGTACCCGCAGGAAACCCACGCATGCATGGGGAGAACACGCAACTCCACGCAGAAAGGCCGCAGCCGAGTTTCGAACCTGCAACCTTTGTGCTGCGAGGCAACAGAGCTAACCACTGTGCAACCATGCATAGTACCTCCAGCATGTCCTAGTCTTCACTTAGGCCTCTTTTTGATTGGACGTGCCTGGAACACTTCATCATGGAGGTGTTCAGGAGATTTCATAAACAGATGCCCAAGCCACCTCAACTGTCTTCTCTTAAGCCTAATTTATGGGCCATTCCCATCTGTACCGGGTCGGCCCGGGCCGGGTAGCCCGAGTCGGCCCCAGCCTGGCCCGGTTGATTCCACACATCCTTGCCTTAAGCCCATGTGGGCTGATTCTACCCACCAATCAGAGGCTTGCTCTAATGGAAGGTGTGAATTTGCTGTCAGCAGTGGGTGTGTTGGCCCTGGTCGGCCTGAAGCAGACCCCCTCCAGAAGAGGGCTGAGAATGAGCCTTGGTTGGCCCGGAAAAATACCAGGCCACCCAGATATGTAAACAACCTACGCTACCCGGCCCGGGCCGACCCGGTACAGATGGGAATTACCCATTATACTTCTCCATCAGGTCCATGAGGAGGAGACACGCACGCATGGACAGAGACGTTTTGCTCTTGGACTTCTCCGTCTCCTGGAGAGTGTTGCAAAGCAATTCCCTGCCAGGATAACAGCGGGCGTAGCGCCGGTCCGGGGTATCCTGATGTGTATCCGGTCCAAGATTGTCTGTTTATATTGTGTTTCTTTTTTTTTTCTTTTTTTCTTTTTTTTTTTTTTTTTTTTTTTGTATTTCAGAGACTTTTTAACACGGACAAATTTGTCTCTCATTCTCCTCCACCGCTTCACGCACTCGCCACCTCTAAACCCACGTTTCCAGTCATTTACGTCCACGAATGGGGGTTCACCAATCAATCCGGCTTATGAAAAACCACTTCCATGAGTAGGGGTGGACTGATCTATCTGGGAGTCTGGCGCTGTCCCGGTGGGCCGCTTACCGTCCTAGCCCACCCCTGTCGATGAGGTGCTCTGCACGCTGAGCACCACCAGCGACAGCCAGCCCAGGCAGGAGGAGAGTTAACAAAAGAAACAAGTTCTTTGAGCTAATGTTCACTGATCCTCTCATCACCTCGACTTTGCCTAGAAATCCTTTCCAGAAAGGTTATGAACAGAATTGGTGACGAAGGACAGCTTTGGTGAAGTTCAACTCTCACTAGAAATGAGTCCAACCTTTAGCTGGCAATACGGACGAAACTCCGACACTGAGGAAACAGGGGCCTAACAGCCCACATCAAGGGTCAAGTACCCCATTCCACTAAACCAACTACCGTCCATCCTTTGCTAAGGGTGTAGAGCTGGTCCGGTGTTCCACGGCCAGAATGAAAACTACATTGCGCATATGAGGTTTGACTATTCAAGGTGGGAATTGAAATTCTTTATGACAGGACACACCGCAAGATGCATTTGGGCCAGCCAGGCCGGCATCCTCCCCACCATCAGTCAACTCATGACTAGGTAGTGGTTAGTTGACAGCTCCACCCCTCTCTTCACCAGAGTGTCCAAGACACGAAGCTGCAGATCAGATGAAAAAACAACAAGGTCGATCTGTGATCTAAGGTATCCTGGTGCCAGGGGCAAATACGGACACCTTTATGTTCGAACATGTCATGTTCTGTGTCCCTTTATTTCCCAACCCCTCCAGTTCCCACTCCAGGTCATCCTCTTGTGTCCCATTATTATCTCCAGCCCTCTGTAGACTTCCCTCAGGTGTCCTTCTAATCATTCCCCATTCCTAATCAATCTTTATTTAGTCCTCCTCATCTGTCTAGTTATTAGTTGTTTGTTTTTGGCCTTCAGTCTTTAGGTTTAGTTTTGTGTTTATAGGTTAATGTTTATCTGCCCTCTGGTCAAGCTCCTTCCCTTCCCATTTTGTTAATTGATTCCACCAGTGTCTCCTCAGCTCACACTCCTCACACCTGTCACCTGTTTCCCTGATTACCTCCCTCCTGTTTATAAGCCTTGTCTTGTCACTCTGTGTTTGTCGGTCCATTGTTGCTGTCAGTGTGTTTGTTGTTTTTATGTCGGCGGTTTCTGATGCTCTGTTTGAGCTTTGTTCACTCGTCCCAGTTCTGTGCTCTAAGTGAGCTTTGGTTCTTCTGGACTTTGGATTTTTGGCTTGCTGCCATTTGGATTTATTTTTGTTCTTCCTCCAAATAAAGGATTTTTACTTTACATATCAACTCCTGCCTCGTGTCATCCTGGGTTCTGCAATTTGGGTTCCAACTTCCCTCCAAAACGTGACAGAACACTGTTTTTTTATGGTCAATCCATGATGACAAAACACCATGCAGATTCAGATCAGGAGGACCATTCCTCAAAACCACACATCTCCACATCTCATTGTCATTGGCGTAGCATGAACATGGAAGTCCCTCAGCAGAACAAACGAGTCATGGGATGGACTGCTTTCTCGCACTCCTTCCAAGTCCTTTGAAAATAATTTGTAATCTTACCTACTGTTTAGTGCATAAGCACAAAAAATAGTCAGGACCTGCCCCTCCACACACAGGCAGAGAGGGCACTAAGATTGGGACAACAAGTGAGTCGACTCCTACAAGGTGCCTCTCAGTGGGGGCAACTCTAGAGTGTTAAAAAGACCAACCCCTCTTGAGGAAACTGGTTCTGGAGCCCAAGCCATGCATCGAGATGAGGATGACTATGTCTAGCCAGAACCTCTTAACCCTCCATGATATAGAAAAAAGACCTCCTCTTGTATAGCAATAGTAATACACTAATAGTAAAGTACTTTACACTCCAGTGTTTCATTCACACACACAATCACATGCTCATGGTAATGAGCTACAATGCAGATGCCCTGGGGCGCACTGACAGAGGCAAGGCTGCCGAGCACAGGCACCATCGGTCCCTCCAACCACCACCAGCAGGCAAGGTGGGTTAAGTGAAATGCCCACGGACACAACTGCAGAATTTCCTGCAGTGAGCTGGGATCCATCCTACAACCCTCCAAATAATTCTAATCAATTATTTGGAATCAAAAAGTTTATTTATAAAGCACCAAATCACAACAAGTCGTCTCAAGGCACTTCACACAGTAAGCCTTCCAATACAGGTCCGTTCATTAAGCCAATCAGTAAAATGTTTCCTATATAAGGAACCCCGCAGGTTGCATCGAGTCACTGACTAGTGTCAGAGTCTTTACAGCAATCCTCATACTAAGCAAGCATGCAGCGACTGTGGAGAGGAAAACTCCCTTTTAACAGGAAGAAACCTCCAGAGAATCCTGGCTCAGTATAAGCAGCCATCCTCCACGACTCACACACACACACACACACACACACACACACACACACACACACACACACACACACACACACACACACACACACACACACACACACACAAGATATACCAAGTAGTGTTTCTATGGCTACAATGTGATTTCTTAGTAAATATTCTATGTAGTAAAATATAAACTTCATTGACTTTATCTCAGTGAATCTATAATTTATTCAATAGGTGGACAACCCACTCCACCCCTGAGCTATTGCTTGCTAGGCTTTTTAGGCAAAGTCATGAAGTCCCTGAGGTCCAGTGACCAAAGCCTACTGGTTGTGCAGCACCAGGCTAAAGACCAAAGGTGACAGGTCATCTGCTGCTGTGGCCCCCAGACTCTGGACCTCTCTCCCCCTGAGCCTGAGATCAGTGGACTCAGTGAACTCCTTTAAAAAGCAGCTGAAGACTCAGCTGTTCAGGCTTTGGTGTGACCCTTGGTTGATTCCTCATCACTACCTTCTTCTCATTCTGCTTTCAATTCTGACTTTCCCAGGATCCACTGTTGACAGTATGTCCTTCTTGGTCTATTTTCCCCTTTTCTCTCTTTTTAATCATTTTTTCTTTTTAATTTCTTCTTCTTCTTCTTCTTCGACAACGACAACAACAACAACAACATGTCCCACCTCCAGAGGGGAACCCTTATATTCTAGCAAGGGAACACTGTTTCCATTTATGTTAATAATACCTAGGGGTCTTTGGGCTGCTCCCTCACCTTGGACCTGTTTGCCATGGGCAATTGTACCAGGGGCATGAAGCTCTCTTGCTTTGAAAATCTGCCAACTATTTAAAAATCCTGCTGCGTGAACCAGATGTAAGACGTCCCTGTCTGGTCACACCTGCTCTGACTGGTCAGCTGTCTGTTTAAATATGAAAGCAACCGGAAGCTTTATTTGAGTTTAATGACTTGTTGTAAAAAAAAGTTTGCGTCTCACTTTTAGAAAAGTTCTATTTAAAAAAGGGGGAAACAGAAAGACGTGTTGCTACTCTGTAGTGTTGTGACTTGGATAAATAAAGGAAGAAAAGTCTAAACAAAACTCTGCAGACTGTTCTACTGTTCTGTTCTCCTGAGGGACCGTACTTTAGCCATGTTATTTAACATACTTAAAAGTATAAAGATACTATTTAACATACTTAAAAGTATAAAGATACTATTTAACATATGTTGTTTTACCTCTCAATAATGTAGCGGAGGCAGATGTGTATTATTTATTTGATATTCTGTATATACCTTGCTTGATCTTTATTGTAAATATCAGAAGATTATAGGGCTTAATCAGAAGATTCTAGGATTTTTGCTTTATTAAGTAATTATACACACTTTGTTTTGATTCAGAAAAGAGTCAGGTTTATAAAAGTAAGAAATTATTTTATTACAATTATAATGCGGCAAGTGAACGAAGTATTTACTGTGAGTGGATGAAGCCAAAGGTGATGTAGGAACCTACATGTTGGTGTTGGTCAGAACTTCCGAATCTTAGAAAGCGGTGCCTCCGGATGAAAAAGAATTTGGTTTGCTCTAAACTATGAAGTTATCTTCAGAAGCACATTCAGACGCAATCTCTCTGTGCTCTACCTCACCCTTTGATGACCCTCGTCACGGATCCGGAGGTCAGAGGGGTCGGATGACCTCGGGGAACCCAGGTCCGGTAGATTGACCGCAAGCACCAACTTCTCCGGTCCAAAAGATGTCACCAGGCAGCACAGGTTGGAATCAGCGTGCGTCTCAGGAATAACTCTTAACGAGTTGTAATATTGGCTTTGTTCTGCAGGAACTAGTTTTGCTGTCTCAGCTTTGCAGGTACAAAAATGGTTTTGACGACGTGTCAAAATCTTTGATTGTTGAAGAGATATGCTAAAGATGGCCGGTATGCTAAAGATGGCCGGTCTGAAGCTTTCTCTAGAACTGGCAAATTACTCAAAGTGATTTAGTTTTTCAGAATTTATGTTATGATTTTCCAGCCAATCAGAGGCTGACAGGTTTGAGAGGTGTCACCAAGACAACTCAGAAACACTCCGTCTTTAATATGGAAGTCCTGACTGGTAAAGAAAACATGTCATGTGTTGTAGTCTAACTTAACCGTACTTGTTATTGTGTGGAGCAGGTGTGAGGACCTTGTCGTCAAAACATGGTGAACACATTTCAGGTTCTAGTAGACACACATAACATCCATTCAGCATGCACAGATTAATGAAGCATTTCATTATACTATAATTATCATAAGTAGTAAGGAGTTGTAATATCAGCTTTATTCTGCAGGAACTAGTTTTGCTGTCTCAGCTTTGCAGGTACAAAAATGGTTTTGACGACGTGTCAAAATCTTTGATTGTTGAAGAGATATGCTAAAGATGGCCGGTCTGAAGCTTTCTCTAGAACTGTCAAATTACTCAAAGTGATTTAGTTTTTCAGAATTTATGTTATGATTTTCCAGCCAATCAGAGGCTGACAGGTTTGAGAGGTGTCACCAAGACAACTCAGAAACACTCCGTCTTTAATATGGAAGTCCTGACTGGTAAAGAAAACATGTCATGTGTTGTAGTCTAACTTAACCGTACTTGTTATTGTGTGGAGCAGGTGTGAGGACCTTGTCGTCAAAACATGGTGAACACATTTCAGGTTCTAGTAGACACACATAACATCCATTCAGCATGCACAGATTAATGAAGCATTTCATTGTACTATAATTATCATAAATAGTAATAAACAAATGTTTGTTTAATGATTATCTAGATTATAAGTCATAGAAGGAGTTCATATTGATTTAGTGAATGATTCTTGAATGTAGCAGTTAATTCGAACTGGAGTTCGAGTCTTCTGGAGGCAGACAGATGAGACCTTGGGAGAGAAAGTTATTGTTTATCTTTCAGACTTCTACAGTCTGAATCCCAGCTGGTGTGCAGCAGACACAAGCAATGTTGTGTCTCCTTTCTGACCACATGTTGAATAGCTGGTGAAAGGTCAGGCTGTACCTAAACTGACCATTGTTGGACGCTACAATAACAAATAACTTCAAAAATGTCTAAAAACCAAAGATGCGGAGAAGGAAGTGAGAACAATCCCCAGACTTTGTGTTTTGAGTAGAGCTCAGTTTGCTGCATTGCTCTGCTCTCATCAGCGTTACATCCACTGTAGACACAAAAAAGCAAAAACGCTCTAAAAAGCTCTTCGTGCAGCATCTGTTCTGGATCTAACAGGAGGCAGAGTTAACAGTTAGCTTAAAAACATCGTAAAGCCTTTAGCAGCTTAGCCACATATTTCCCTCAGGAGCTGGTGGAGAGCACAGCGGACCTAAAACAGGCTGCATATTGACACCAGGTAGTTGGAAACAAGACTGCAACTGAATGCTGATGTTGCAGCATTCCTCCTGAAAGAGTACAGACACAAGTGTTTCTTTTAACGCTTAGCATAGCAAATTATAAACATAGAAAGAGGCTAATTTGATGTTTTTTGTATAGTTTTATTTTTCCAAGAGAAAATAAATGTTTTTTCTTTTAAATGATCTTCATGAGGTGAAATCAGTGAAGGCACCAGCTGAAACCCTCTTTTTTCTGCTGCAAACAGAAGATGGACAACGCAGCAATTAAGCAGTTTTATTCCTTTTTGCCCGTCTCTGACATTTGAGCCTGTCTTCTCCTGGTCCAGGATTTCAAACATTTCTAATTGGGCGGATGTGAGCTATTGCACTTCACAACGTTTTCAAACTGAATCGTAGAAAAGCTGATGTGAAATGTGTCCAGCTTTTTTTTTTTTCAGTGCGTCGTCAGGAGCCGAATAATTGTGATCCTATTCTCTTTCATTGCAGACTGCTGGTTCAGCCAACGTAAACTCTTTGGGTATATTAAGATAATTGTTCTTTCATTTTTTTTTTCTCCAGGCAGTTCTGGCGTCTTTATAGAACTACAGTACACACAAACATCAACCTGCAGAGTCTCTCACGTGACTCGTCTGCAGGACAACTGGGCTTCAGCTAATATGGGCCCGAATGCCAAAGCATAGCATCAAGTCAACTTATACTCATGCAGTTGTGAGATCTGATAACACTTTGGGAATCCGACACTTCAGAAGTTAACCCTTTAATTAGTAAGTGAACAGTTTGGTAGAGAACAGCTGAGTACTTATATTTCATTGGAGCGTTCTTTTACCTGAAAAAAGTAAACAAAAACAACTAAACATGTATTACAGGGATGAAGACATTATTATGAGGACCACCGGGACAATGTCAGGTGGGCCAGTCCACCCCTGGTGAGGGCATGCCCTCGTTATAAAATAAATGATCTGTTTGCTAGAATGACCGAATGCCTTGTGAGTCACTCTCTCTGAGAAAAGCTCTGGTGCTCCTGTTTCATACAGTAGATGTTAGGTGGAGGAGTGTGTGACAGAAACAGCAGGATTTGTAGTCTTTCTCAGTATTGTGATATTCTGATTGGTTAACATCAATATGACTTTACTACTGACTCCGTTTGCTCTGCGACGTTTATGTTTTATTTCCACAAATAACACAAGCCTGGAGGAGTTCTGCTGTGTGGTGGAGTTGCTAATGCTAACAGTTAGCATCGAATAGCTGGTACGTTTTCTGCTTTTTCCTGGATGCTAAACCAACAACAGCCTTCCCTTCCCTAGGCGTGCTAGGTCTTGAATTTCATTTGGGAGATTACTAATGTATGTGATCCATTTGAGTGAAATCTAGACTCTACCTGAGACTTTTAAAATCTACCAATACAGATGTCCTTCACTAGCCTAGTGAACTAGACCAAAGTCTTGCTTTGCAAAGTTTGGTCTAGGCACGCTCCATTGGAACCTCCGCAGCTCCTACCAGGACTCTGGCTAGCCAATCACAGCTCTCTAGAGGGGTTTCAAACACTTAAAGAGCTGTGATTGGTCCATAATGGTGGGCCAATCATAGTGCTCTATCTGCTTAGTGATCAGGCTGTACTGTGGAGTCAAGTTCCTATGCTCTGGATCGCTGGAGCGCTGGCAATAAAATTCATTCTGTTTCTGATTCTGATTCTGAAATCACAGAGCTTTATCTGCTTTGTGGGCCAATCAGGGCACTCTATATGCCTGGTGGGTGGGATGATGCAACAGAGTGAAACAAGAGAATGTCACGTTCATTGTCCAGTGGAATGCGGAGATCATTTGAAAGACAACGGTAGAACCCGCCCCACAACCGAGAGCCGTCAATGGAGCGTGGCCAGACTAAATAATACATTTATTTAGTCTGGCTTGCCAGGCTAGTCCTTCACAGGAAGTGATCAGAATTTAGTGAAACTCTTAGGTCAATAGGAGTCTCCTAGATGTGATCATGTCTTTACTCCAGTGATGAGATTTCACGTAAAACCTGACAACCTGTGATTGAATTTGGGTTTCATGATATCTAACAGTGTGACAACATTTACTACAGTAGCTTGTTTTCTGCTTGTCAAGCCTGTGAAAACTCACCCGAGCTCCAAACAAAGCACTATTTGAAATTCTACTGATGCCTTTAAAAAACAAAAGATGTTTCCAGTTGTGGGATTGACAAGTGGTTAAAAATAAAAAAGGCCTGAGCTGAGCAACACTGTGGCAACTGAAGAATGTAAACGCAATGAGAACATGTTAAAAACACTCATGAGACGAGATCAGAGTCCTCTGTGATCACGTAAACAAATACTAAGATTGGATGTCTCTGAAATCAGGCTCTGCTTGTAGATGTTTGATGATCGCATTAGGAGTTGCCTTTATAGAGACATTAGCATTTATCTCTGGATAAATAAAAAAAAAACATCAAAATGTTGTTAAAAATGAATTAAATGATAACCAGTTGTTGAAATACATATATTGGCGGCTTTGTAACATAACCAAAAAAATCAGGTCTAAAATACATGAGAGCGGGTGTAAGTCTCTGGCCGAAGCCACATTAGACTCCATGATTCCTTCTACGGGAGCCCATGAGGACAAAATGCATTTACTGATTTGTAACGGTTACAAAACTGTCACCATTCATAAACATTAATGTTTATTGTTGCTCCCATTTACCTCTCCACTCGTTGCCAGTGATGAAAGGAAGTCTGATGTGCTTGTCATTTTGCTGAAGTTTGCACTCTCCAAGGATTTTTGACCCTAATGGGCATCCGTTGGTAAGGTCTTACTCCAACCCAAAAATACTACGTGCTTGCAATGATTTAGGTATGTACTGCCCCCTATTGCCAAGAAAAATACACACTGTCACTTTAAAGTAAACGATATGTGCATCATCAGTTATGTTTGAACCTAAGGCTATTTGTAGAAATTTGTATTTCTGGTCAGATGCATCCCGTATCCTTGGGTTAAAACTCGGCATCGGGTATCAGGCTGTGTACTCGTTCTCGTTAAAGTGCCCTGATACTACGGGACAGACACCAGGAGCTTTGTTGCTCTCTGACAGACACATAAACACAACCCAGTTGTTAGAGCAACAGGAGTATGTTATGTAACCAGCGGGTTGCTGGTTCCAACCCTGGGTTTGAACCCAGGCTCCGTTTGTGTCAGTACTATATTGTATTTTTGTCAGCTGGAGATAACATGTTAAGGTTTATGTGTTTAAGAGTTATGTAGCTTCAAATTCGCTACGTCACATTTGAAGGAATGTCTTGCTGCAGCAGGGCTGTCGGTATTTTGTTTATAAACTGTTAAAATTTAACTTTTAATAAGTGAGTACTGACAGATGTGGCAAGACTGTTTTAATGTGCCAGATGAAGTTCATTTTAAGGAGTGTAAACACACGTGTACACCTGTATCGGTACTTAGCATCACCAAATACTCGTATGTTAGCGCTTGCATATTTAATATTGAATATTGTGCATCTCTATTGAAGCATTTTGTTTGAAAGTAGCTGAGGCTGAACAAGCTGACGTGGGTGCTGCTGCTGTTTAAAGAGCAGTTAAAGGAGCTTTGTGGGCCTCGGCATGTTTGTCCTCAGGGCTGAATGTAACAGATGACAGAGATCTTTGGAGCTTTTTCACATCAGTCACACCTCACTCTTTTTCACCGTTTTATAACATACCATAGAGTCGCTGTTGTGAAATGTGTTGCACTGTTTGTAGCTAATGCTGATGGCTGACAAGCAGCCGCTTGTCGCTCTTCTGGTGACAGATGTTAATACATCACACTCCGCCTTCTCTCACTCCAACAGTTTGGTGAATACTTTTGATGCTGAGCTTTTAGAAGTCTTTCGTATATCACATACAGGCGATATAGAACCGTGTGTGTGTGTGTGTGTGTGTGTGTGTGTGTGTGTGTGAAACAACTATCCAATCCAATTTTATTTATATAGCACATTTAAAAACAGCATGTCAGCTGACCAAAGCACCACACAGAGTTAAACCTAAACGCATTCAAATTCACATACATACACATTAAACACAGATTAAAAACTGTCATAAAATAGAAGCACCTAAAATCAAAACAAAAGTTCAAACAGCCAATGAAAACAGACGTCATTAAAAACAGAAGAGAGGCACAGCATAAAAGAGCGATCATTGGCCAAAAGCTAAATGAAAGAAATGTGTCTTTAGGCTGGATTGAAACTGTGCCAGTGAGGAAGCCTGGCGTACCACCAGAGGGAGTGCGTTCCAGAGTCTGGGAGCAGCAAAGGTGAACGCACACTTCCACCAGCTTTATATTTCATTTTAGGGACTTTGAGCAGTAGATGGTCAGCAGACCTTAGTGACGGGGGATGGGGGCGGGGGGCAGCTCTGACAAGTATAAGGGGGCTAGACCATTCAGGGCTTTGTAGGCAAAAGTTAGAACTTTGAATTGTATTTTAAATTGCACAGGAATCCAGTGTAGATCATCCAGAACGGGAGTGATGTGACAGCGTTTATTTGTATTGGAAAGAAATCTGGCTGCAGCATTCTGGACTTTCTGCTGACGATTTAGGACAGACACATTTTCACCGATAAGAACTGAGTTGGAAAAGTCGAGTCTGGAAGTGATAAATGCATGAATAACAGAGTCTAAGTGTGGCCTCATAAGAATGGGCTTTAGTCCTGTAAGGCGATAAAGCTGGAAGACTGTGCACAAACCATGATAACATGAACTGTAAGCCCGTGCGGATGAAAACATCTGGAGTAAATATGTCTCTGGTTGAACCACGAGCCATCTTTTCCGAAGATCAGGCTCATTTTCCTATTTCTGAAAACAACTCACGCGCTCCTTTTGGACAGCTCAGTTCCTGAACTAGCATGTTTGTTTTTGATCAAATATCTGATATTAAACTCATTTTAAACTAATAAGGACTTTTTTTTTACATGAACGGTTTCGATGTGTATATGTGAAATTAATCCGTTCGTTATTAGTGATGAAACCTGATGTGGCTAAGTTTCACGATTCCGCGGCTATTTCCTGTAGTCACTCCATTCTAATTAGTCATAGTCCTGAGGGGTGGGTTGGGGGTAAAGAGGTGGGTTGGTATTATGTTAATTTCCCGGACAGTAAATTGCTCCTTAAGACAGTTTTGACTCAACAATATGAAACAGTAGATACATTTACACCTCCTGATTGTCACTTGTTCCAGTTGCACACACACCCCCTTCCTTAAATAAATGCATATTAACCACTGAAGTTTGAGATAAATATTGCAGTTGCTGAGTTTTCATTCCTGTTGATCTTCATTCAGGACAATATTGCTCCCAAAGGACGTCAAAAACCACTTTTAGTCTGGGGCTGTGTCAGGAAGGGCATCTGGCATAAACCTTTAAGCTACAATGGCAAAATAACTTTTTTCATGCCCATTGGCGGTTTTAAACAGGGCCCCTAGGGGCCTGGGCCCCTATAGAACCGGCCCTGGGCCCCTGTTATGGCCCCTGTGCTGAAGAGATCGGATTTTTTTCCCCGCGCTGCCTCGGAGACGGGAACTACTGCGCTGCAGCGTTTCAAACGGAGCTTTTAGAGCGCAGCACACTCTGTGGACAGAACTGTTTACCCGGTGGATTTTTGAATAAAAGATTCAGAATAGTTTAAATGGGACCCAAAGAAATTCTTGAGGACGACTAACGGAAAAGACGCTGAGAGACGAAGGCAAGCAATACAGTTTATTTTCCTGACATCAACGAATTTCCTTTGGCAAAATTGTGCACAAGCACAAAATTAGTCATATGGTGACGGCAAAAAAGAATTTTGATATTGCACTAATTTTTCCCTTTTTTTTTCTTGCGCCCCCATGAAAAAATACTGGCCCCACTGTGGCCCCCCTGGAAAATTTGGCCTAGAACCGCCCCTGTTCATGCCTCTTAACAACATTCTAATATGTTTTGGACATTTTGACAGAAAATAACTATTCTGTAAATTTGCTGCAGCAGCTTTACTGACACAGTGGCTTAGTGGTACAAGTGGTTTCCTTGGGACTGGGAAATCATGTATTCAAATCCATGGTCAAGTCACACCAAAGACTCCCATTATTAAGGGGTTCTACTGGGGGGGGGGGTGTCTAAATCACCAAATGGTTAACCATTTCCCATGGGGATGGGTCTAATGAGGCGATGTAGATTCACCAGTGTGTGATGATGACTAATGGGACTTTAACTCTGACTTTAAGCCAAATCAACTATGTGAAGCATCAGAAGCAGGGACCTGAAAAGGCTCAACAGCCTAATAAAAAAGGCTGGTTCTGTTCTGGGGACGACTGTGGAACCACTGGAGGAGATAATGCAAAGAAAGATTCTCCAGAGAATCAAGAAAATGATGGACAACCCTGAGCATTCTCTTCTCAAGACTGTCCGACAACGGAAGAGTGTCTTCAGTCAGAGGCTTCTTCAGTTTGGCTGCAACACTGACCGCTACTGGAGATCCTTCCTGCCAACAGCCATTGTAATATACAACAACTCTTTGATGACTTGATTATTATTATTATTCTGAGCTACTACAGCAATCAGTTTCCCTCTGGGATTAATAAAGTATTTTTGAATTTGAATCACAAACAGGGGTTTCAAACCTGATTGATCGAGGCCCGGGTTAGCAATGATTGCCGCCCACTGCCACAGTAGCAAGGCTACTGGGATCTAGTGGATTAGGAGTTATCCTGAAGAAGGAATTTGTTGGGAATGTTCTGGAAGTAAAAATAATGTCAGATAGACTGAGGAGCCTGAAGCTGACCAAATAATGATCAATGTTCTGATTATTCCTCTCAGCTAGGATGTGAACTAGAACAGAAGCAGACATTTTGAAGTGAGCTAGATGTTTGGATTCAGTGTATCCCCAGAGTTCAGAGAGGTGATTAGAGGTGATGAGGAAGTGATGGGCAGGTTTGGTATACAAGATAGGGACAATGAGGTGATAACAAAGAGGGACAGATGGTGATGGTCACAAAGGAATTGGTTCTTAGGAATACTGTCTTCCAGATCAGGCCGAAGTATAGCGTGGACAGCTTCTTCTGTCGACATTGTAATTTAAAGATTAGTGACTGCAAAGTTGAGGTAAGTGAGAGTGTAGTGAGACAGCATAGGATGGTGGTCTCTGGGATCAGTCTGATGGTGGAGAAGAAGAGAACGAAGGTGGAGCAGAAGACCAGGTGGGGGGAAATGAAAGAAGAGTGTTTTGAGGTTGTCAAGGAGGAGTTGAGGTGGTCCAAAATAACTGGACTGACACAGCTAATGAGACTAGGGAGGCAGGTGGGAGGGTACCTGTTGTGTCTCATAAGGAGTAAAGTAGATAAGGAGACTTGGTTGTGGAATGAAAAAGCTCAAGAGCAGATAAACGAAGTCGACTAAGAAGAAGTGGAACACTGAGAGGACTGAGGAGACTAGGCAGGAGTATGGCGGAGGTAGAGGTGTCAAAGGCCAAACAAAGGGTGCATGACGACCTGTAAGCTAGGTTCGACGGTAAGTAGGGTGTAGGACACATACAGTTAATGTTTTAGTCATGAGTGTATAAATAAACTTGGTGTAGGCTTTGTAAGTAGATAAATCTTTGATGGCCATGTAATCATGGGTGGGGGTTTAGTTTCATCTGCAACACCTGCTCAGGTAACATTAGAAAAGGGAGAGTGGGTGAGCGGGTTGCCGTAGTTTTTATTTGTTTAATTATTTTGAGCATGTCAAACTTAGTTCATTTGCTTTGCCTTAAAGTGACAGTGGGCATTTTACCTGGTGATGGGGCCGGCGCATATGTAAATCACTGCAGCAGTTTTTGTGTTTGAGTAAGACCTTACCAACGGATGGCCGTCAGGGTCAAAAATCCCTGGGAGGCAAATGTTTGGTCGTGTCAGATTTTTCAACCTCCAGCCAAACAACGAGCACATCACACTCCCTTTCATTAGTGGCAACGAGTGAGGAAGTAAATGTGTAAAACAACAACATTTAAGAATGGCAGAAGCTTGTAACATTCATTAGAAATCATTACATTCGTTTTGTCCTCACGGGCTCCCGTAGACTAGATTGCTTAACCGCATCTCGCCAAGTAAGAATATGCCTGAAGAATGGATTAAAAGTGTTCTGATGCTGATTTTGAAGAACAAAGGAGACGTACAGAATTGTGGCAACAGCATTGGAATGAGGCCAACCTAAGCTTTGATTTAAATGTACAGAAGCTGCGTTGTGTTTTATAGATTTAACAAAAGCGCAGAACAGGTTGCCAACAGGGGAGATGTGGTTGCATGAGGACGTCTGGAGTGGTAGAGAATGGCATTAGACTGGTGCAGAACATGCACAAGAGCTGTGAGACAGTAGTGAGGTAAGCTGTAGGAGTCACAGGAGTTCAAGGTAGAAGTTGGGCTGGGACTGAGTTCAGCATCCTGAGAGCTCGATAAATGAAATAGTGTCAGTCTGCTGGTTCTGGCCTGGAGGTTCATCATTCTCCTTCCAGAGGGCAAAGGACAGAAGATGCAGTTGGAGGGATGGGTGGAGTCATCTTCAATGTTTGCTGCTTTGCAGGTCAGGAGAGTTGATACATGTCTTGGAGGGAGGGAAGTAGATGTGCTCAGCTGCTCTCACAAATCGCTGCAGACTTCTGTCAGGATGCGGAACAGCTACCGTTCCACACAGTGATGCAGCTGCTCAGGATGCTGCCTTTTGGTGGTATCTTAGAGAGTGGTCATGATGGAGAATGGTTCTCTGGCTCTTCTCAGTCTGCGGAGAAAGTGGAGGTATTGCAATACTTTCCTGGCCAGTGACGCAGTCATGCTGCTCCATGAAAGATCTTCAGGAATTTGGTGTTTCTCACTCTCTCCGCAGCAGCACCACTCATAATCAGTCGAGGGTGCTGGGTGCCGGCTCTCCATAAGTCCACAACAATCTTTCATCTTCTCTATAATAAGAGAGAAGCAGTGGTCTTTGCACTGCACTACCAGTTGGCTCACACCATCTCTAGTTTGACTCATCCCTGTTGTTGATGAGCCCCACCACAGTGGTGGTGTTTGCAAAAGTGACTAGAATGTTGCTGTTGGAGGTGGTGGTGCAGCCGTGGGCCAGCAGGGTGAAGAATAGAGAACAAAGACACAAGTGGCCATTAATGATCCCTTTCCAGTCTAAATCCTGAAGCGTTTCTTTATAGAGGAATAGGAATTTTAATTCATAAGGAGCTTCCTAAAACCCTCATTGAACAAGCGCTGCAGTGAATAAACGCTGTTTAAACGTATTAGAAGTGAAACTAAACGATCAGTTGGTGGTGGGACCTTGTAAAAACCACTGAAACTAATGTTTCAGGACTGGGATGTTATTGGTTGTTGTTAATAAACAGTTTCTTTCTTCTTTTTTTTCAACGATTATGGAATTTCCAGATTTGTATTAATTTTAAACCCTTATGTAATTATTTTTTAAATTTCCCCATATTCACATATTTGTTTGTTTGTTTGCTGTTTTTTAAGTTACTGTTTTTAGGCTTCAAATCAAGACCTTTCTGGTAACCTTCTCATCATTTATGTTTTTGTATACGAACTGCAGACCAGTGAAGTATTATGCCACGTGTAATCCCAGTATAAATCACGAGATTGTGTTACTTGTGAAGTATTTTTCAGCATTCGAGAGAGAGGAAAACAAGTACGAGGTCAGATTTCTAGGGTGTTGAATCAACATGGCCACCATTGGTTGGGTCAAAGGTGATGAACTATCTACCGTGGAGTGACATGACCCAAATACAGGATGTAATAATAATAATAATAATAATAATAATGCATTGAACTTATATAGCGCTTTTCTAGACCCCCAAAGATGCTTTCACACACTCTCACATTCACACACTGCTAGTGATGGTAAGCTACTTGTAGCCACAGCCGCCCTGGGGAGGTCTGACAGAGGCGAGGCTGCCATTTGGCGCCGTCGGCCCCTCTGACCACCACTAACACAGGCAAGTTGGGTGAAGTGTCTTGCCCAAGGAGACAAAAACAGGATACCCCTGACGGGAGCTGGAATCGAACCCATGACCCCTCTGATCATGAGGCACCCGCTCTGCCACCTGAGCTACTGCTGCCCCATCATAGCATCTCCTCTTTCTGAAGGAATGCAAATCTGCCAATCACTCTGCAGAGTGAGCATTAAGGGCATGCTGACTGCTTTGTTTTTAACCCAATAATCCTCATGCAAATAATCTTTCTTACAATGCTGCTTGACCTATTTCTCTCATGTAATATATCGTTAAAGCAGCCTGGTGAAATGGCTTAATTATTCATGCTTGATTTCAGAACGAAGAGCTTTGAGAACGTGGCTCCACAAGAGAATTGACACACACACACAACGATGCTCTTAGAGGCACACACACACTAATGCCCACCAGGCCTGGCTCACTTCAATAGGAGGAAAACACACACACACACACACACACACACACACACACACAAAGCTGTGGCTGACTTGGTCCACCGTGTTGTGCACAGAGCATTAAAGCAAGAGTGAAGATAAATGCGCTGTCAGCGCCTTAATGATTTATTTCAAACACTTCTCTCGATCCAATAAGGTTACAATCTCTGGCAGCTAATTGTTTACAGAGAAATAGAGGGCATTTGTTTGTTTTATTGAGCATTGAGCAGAGTGAACACACTATGAGATCAGAAATGGACACAGCTTCATAAACATCAGTCTGGTGTTATAAACTTGTAATTCTCAATGCAAACACTTTAAAATAGTTATAGTTTAGTGTCGGGTTGTTTAAAAACCTTTCGGTGGTACTTAACGGACATTTTCTTGTTCCAGCACACAACGGATCTGAATGTTTCCTCTAGATTTCTGCTTTATACTTGAACCCATCTTTGAATGGGATCAGATTGATGATTCAGTGGTCAGCTGGCCAGCCTGGCAAGCCATCCTATTGTCTGCCCAGGACCCACAGACAGGGCTCAGTTGTGGGGTGGGATCCGTGGCTGTCTTTCAAACTGTCTCTGCGTGCTATTGGACAACAAACAACATGACATGCTCACCGCTACAGATGTCAGTCAACGGGGCGGTCCATCATACTCTGTTTTCTGCTCTCGACCCAAAGAAAAGCCCAAGTCTGAATAGTCCAAGGTTGGTGCTAAAGTAGTTTCAAAGGAGCCACCACCATCTTTGTGGTTTCGCTCTGTCGCATCATTCCACCCTCCATACCCATAGAGTGCTGTGATTGGCCCACCAAACCGATAAAGTGCTGTGATTTTGCAAGGCTGCGTTAGCCTCATGGTGGGGGCCATCAGCTTGAACGCTGCTGCTAACCACTTAAACATTCTCCCTTTCCTGTGTAACGTATCAAACGGGTCCATTTTCACCTATATCGTGATCAGCATAATAACCTTTCACCTACAGAAATAAATCCACTTTCTGTTTGGCCTTCCAAATCCAGAAAGTTCTGCTCAGCGCGTGTTTACATACAGAAGACAAAACATCCATTCTCTCCCAAGGTCCTGCAGTCTCTGCATGAATGCCAGACGCCAACATCCATGATTTTACAACTCATAAGCTTACAATAATTGTATGTGATGAATGAACAAGATGTTTAAATCAAATGTATGAATAATCTGTGCTTAAATCAATTGGTTTGAAATGAATATTGTTCTTACAATGATCCATTTATATTACAAATCACTGTGTGTTTGATCTAACAAGTTAATCATTGTTTACACTCACACACATGACAGTAAAGCCCTTTTCAGACAGACATTCTGGAACATTTGCGGACAATTCAATCCGGTTTTTAACCGGAACTGTGTTTTCAGACACACCACTTTTGTACCGGAACTTGTCCTTTCGGCTGCGTTCACACAGCAGGGAAAAGTTACAGATGTCTGACGGCGGCGGCAGGGGTGGGGGAGAATCGGACTCATGTTAAGAAGAAGAAGAAGAAAATATCATTTCTATAGTGCCTCTCAAGATAAAAATCACGAGGCGCTTAAGCATAATTCTGCGCACACGAAGATGCATAAGAGACCTGGATGATGAAGCTCAATGGTTAAAGGAATCACTGAAGCGGAGTGAAGCGCTCCGTCATGCGTCTAGGCGGTACCGTAGGAGGCGAGCTGCCGTGGTTCGCCGCATGCTACAGCAGCGAGCTATCTAGGTGCGCACAGCGTCCCCCGGTCCCCTCCTCCCCCTCCCTCTTGTCCGGAACTCGACCTCACCAGTCTGAAGCAGCCACCATGTCCGTAACAAGTCCGGACCTGTTACTAGGGGCTTCGTCCGGTTCATTTCCGGAACACGTTATCCGGATGTTTGTATTCAGACAGAAAGGTCTTACGGACAGAGTCCGGAACATTTCCGTTTTTCATGGCCTGTCTGAAAAGGGCTTTAGATACTCTTTAAGGTTAAGAATTTTGTATCTGAAGGAGGGCGTGGCTTTCTGAGGGATGTTGGTAAATACTCAGAAATGTGTCAAATTCTGATTGGCTAAACTTGGCCAGAAATCATAACAAAGTAGTTTCATAAAACAAGAATTACTTCCCGATGAATTCAGTTTCCAGCTGACTTCCACTTCGGCCAAATCGGGAAAGAAGCCTTTTTGAAACAAACTCCTTCGACCTGCAGTCAACAGCCTCTCTGCGACGCTGTAAGCTGATACAGCCAGACAGCTCTTTCCAGAGCTGCTTCGCCTCTCAAACATCAGCCTTAGATGCAAATAAGCATTCCAGCTTCCTGCATTAACCTGGAGGGATCTCAGACTGGGCGGGTCCTATCGGAGCGATCTACGGGTTCCTGATATCAGAGGTTCACTCCACCGGCAGTGACCATCGACCCCGGGATAGAACAAGAACCTCCACACCAAGGGTGCGTAGACTTGGCACAACAGATTGCGTCTGATGCTGTTTATAAATAAACAACTCTCTAGTTTAGAACCAAACAGCAAATTCTTTTACACACAGATTTCACAATTTCTCTCAGATACAAAGAACGGTTGCTACAACATCTAGCTTCCGTCACAACCAACACATTCTCACACCCAAGGCGTCAAAATATGACGCGTGTGACCAAGCCTCAATATATGACGATTCGGGATGCCCCAGCACGTCAGGAGACGATGATCAGGGACACGCTGGGTCACGTGGCTCCGCTGGCGTCACTGTTAGACGCGCGCGGTCACACGGACATTATTCGACTATTTAACCTTCCCCTCACCCCAATCCTAACCTTAAGGTCCATAAACTGTGACCTTAAGTTTAGGATTGGGGTGAGGGGAAGGTTAAGTAGTTCACAAGTAGTTCTAAATTCCGTCTCGCCACCGGCGTTGGATACCGACTCTCTGGGACGCTGCGTCAGCTGTTCCTGATCGTCGTCTCCTGACACGCTGGGGCATCCCGAATCGTCATATTTTGACGCCTTGGGTGTGAGAACGTGTTGTCACAACACCTCATATCCACCACACCACATCTCAATATTCATATCTTGTCATGTATGAATTGTTAGTTTAGGAAAAATAACTAAATTAATTTTATAAACTATAAACTGACTCTGTCTGAATTAATACGAGTGTGTTTATGGTCCCTAAAGAAGCAAAGAACCCTAGAATCTTCTGATTAAACATTCAAAGATCAATCAGATTGATATTTCATGTTTATATGAAATCATCACATCTAATTGGTCATAATTAATATGTTTTAATTGAAACACCTGATAACAACATTTTACTTACTTTGACATTCAATGTGCTACTTCTAGTTTACCCGTTTAGTTATAGATCCACTAGGAAAAATACAATAAAGTTTATCTCTCACCAAATAGAATATTTACTAAGAAATCACAATGTAACCATAGAAACACTGATCTGTGTGTGTGCGTGTGCGTGTGTGTGTGTGCGTGCGCGTGTGTGTGTGTGTGTGTGTGTGTGTGTGTGTGTGTGTGTGTGTGTGTGTGTGTGTGCTCTGTCTTCTCCATCCCCAGTGAGTCGTGGAGGATGGCTGCTTATACTGAGTCAGGATTCTCTGGAGGTTTCTTCCTGTTAAAAGGGAGTTTTCCTCTCCACTGTCGCTAAATGCTTGCTTAGTATGAGGATTGCTGTAAAGACTCTGACACTAGTCTGTTACTTGATGCAATTTGCTGGGTTCCTTATAAAGGAAACTTTTTTTCTGATTGGCTTAATGAACTGACCTGAATTGGAATGTTTATTATGTGAAGTGCCTTGAGACGACTCTTGTCGTGATTTGGCGCTTTATAAATAAACTTGAATTGAATTGAATAGAATAGCGACGATATGAGAAATTATTTAATCCCACAAACGGATGGATTAAGATCTGAATTTGAAATTTTCAGTAAATGTTTAAAACATGTGTACGCCAAAATAAAATAAGCTCCAAGGATTATACCAAAGTGCTTTTGAGCTAGCTGATGTTGCATCCAGTCCAGTCTTTAGCCCTCAGGCTTGTTTGAATCTGCCTCTGAAGCAGCTGTAATACTTTATGAGAGAGTGAGGCCTTTAGTCCATGTAGACTAATGTGCCCCCCCACCCCCTGGTGCTGTTAGGTAAGGCATCAGAGCAGCCTGTCACTTGTCCCTTACTATTGCTTTAGTGTGCGTCGACAGTTGTGTCCACCATGGGTTTGTCAGCGTCTGTTCAGACCTGACCTGTCTTGTTCGGCTCATGGCAGAGGATGCTGATGGACATTTCCAGCTCTCCTTCTCGGTGTCCATCACTCCGTTGTGGGATGCATCCCTGACGCATCCTAGTTTGAGCTTCTGAAATTTGTTGACAGTTGCAGAGGGTGGTCTGCAGTTCTGCCACCCTCAATTACAGGAGATGTGATCTGATTCTGACTTGAGGGATGTAGGTTGCCTGCTGTGCATAAATGCTCAATTGTGGTCAATCGATATCTTGCTAATAGGTTTTGAAAATTGAAAACAATGCAAATAGAACAGATGCACAAACCCTGCTGAGGGACTTCAGAGCAGAAACCCAGAGGGCTAAGCGAAGGTGGGGTAAGTGACACCAGTTATTTATTTATTTCCAGTCCTGGTGGATTAGACTCATTCATCTTCTTTCATGTTTGCTGCTTTGCTGCCAGTCAATCTCGTGTTTGTTCTCTTAATTTCCTGCGAGTTCCTGATGAAAAAGAGAGGAGTATTTCATTAGCGCTCCCTCTGTTCTGCTGAAAGCGTCGGTGTATTTTTTTTTACGGGTCCAGGAGTGGAGCTCAATTCTGTTTCTAATGGAGATGGAAGCAATCAGATAACCAACACCGCCACCCGTGCTCCCTTTTCCTCTTCTCAAAGAGCACAACTTCAGCTTTTAATAAACATGTAATAAGACAGAAAACAGCTGGTAGCTGCATCACAGATGGTGCCGTTCTTGGCATCTCCAAGGAAGGGACCGCACATACAGATGGCTCATTATTCCAGCATTTGCTTATGCATATTGCACAAAATTTTATTCCAGTGCTTAACAACCAGCATAAGCAATACAGGTGTTGCTATTTTTCCACAAAGTAAGCAGTCGGGATCTTGGTTTGGTCCCGTCGTTTGATGTGGATCGTTTGTTCAAGCCTCAGAAAACCACTTCCTCCCATCAATATTTCATCGCAGCCTCCGTTCTGTTAGGAGCAGCACGCTTTTCTGCACTCAGGTGTGATTCGTAGCTAAAAGCAGCCGTCAGTCTGCGGCTCTGTTTTCACACTGCAGCTTTGTGGCCTTCAGAACGACTCAGTGGGTTGATGATTACGACGGAGGAGATATATTGATCACAAAGTAACAACAAAAAAGAGCAAACTCCAACTAGATCCTTGACCTCGGAGCAACCTTTCAGCCCCGTGGTTTTAGACTGCTGATCTCCATATTTCTGAACATCCTCTGTGTATTATTTAGATTTACTGAAAAGAGAAGGTCACTGGCGAAAGAAACCAATTGAAGGAAAACAAGGTGACGACGCTGCACCGTGTCAGAAATGAGTTCTGGTTCTGGTCTGTTTTACACTGGCTGTTTTAAATTACAGATGCTCTCTAATTGGCTACGGTCAAATAAAACCCACCTAATGAGGCGTCGCATTCATTTGCTCATTTCCTCCCTTTCTCGTCGCTTCTCTTTGTGCCTCAGAGCAAAAGGTCCCGCTGCTGTTTCAGGAGGGTATTCTCAGCCAAACGCCATCACGCCTCGAACGAACGTGTAAAACTGAGTTTATTCACAAACGTGAAGGAACCAGGAAGTGATGTTATGGATTGTTACGATGACACCGGCAGGTTTAGGAACCTAAGCCGCCGCCCCAGCATCTCCATTACCAGATGAACTATGCTTGGACTTCTCCTTTAACTTGATGACGAAGCGTGCTAATCACAAGTGAGAGTGAAACGTGCACACTTTCCTTCATCCGCCTGCATCTTTGGGTGTGCGTACGAGTTTGTGTGTGTGTGTGTGTGTGTTGAAACATCCGAGGGATTTTCTTTCAGCCCTCCTCACACTTGACACTGCATGTATGCTGGAGCTGTCCTGTCCAATTTATAGCAGGAGTCAATGTGACCTTTATCCGGGCGGTGAGTGTAATGCACTTCAGCACGTGTCAGTCTCAGGCCAGGATCATCCCCGCGTCATATGTTCTGTCCTGCATGTTGCACAGCCACACGGGCATTCTGCTGGGATGCTGAGCTACTAAACAGAACAGGTGCTAGACAGGGCAGGTACTCAGATACCGCATCAGTAACATAACTACTACACATGCAGCTCCGAATAAGAATTAAAGTGAATTATAAAATAGTAAAAGTCGCCTTTTCACCTTTAGGTGCATTGATGGTTGTTTTCCAACGCAGATCTCTGAATCTTACCTGACCTGTGAGGCTCCGGAAGATTCCCACTCCAGTAATAACGGATGTGTAACATGTCAACACACACCGCTATGAAACAACATGCTATTATAGACCGTTTCCCTTCTGCTTGATGATATAATCATTCTGCATTGTGCAGGTAGATGTTATTATTACACAGTGAAGCAGTTTTAACCATTTTCAACTGCAACAACAACAAATGCAGGAAACAAAAGGAGCCAAAGGACTCAGCGAGCTTAAAAGCAAAGGTAGGCTTCACAAATAACTGTCACGTGTTTTTGGCTCTCATTTCGCCCCTCATACTCTTCTTATTGCTCATCAGCTAACTTGTCAGGTCTGCTACATCCCTTTGATGGCATCACTGACAATTAGCAAGATGATGCCACACAAAACCATCTGGACAGGCGCAGCGCTGGTTGCTGAGGGAGACAGTTTCTAGTGTGACAAAAATAAATCTCAAGGTCAGCCGCTGTCACTTTTTAAAAAGTATCAGATTCCTTCAGAGGTAGATTTATGAGACTGGATTTATTTTGAGAAGGTTTACGGGCTAATGGAGGGGCGTCTGAGGCTGTTAAGTGGAGAGGAAAAATTACATCAGGACAGAGTACAGCCCTGTTTGCGTCTTGTGATAGCAAGACAGACAGACGGACATGTTTTCTCCTGAACACTACGAACAAACAATCGATTATCAGGAGTGGCTGATTGATTTTTTCCTCACACAATAAATGTTCCACGTAAAAATATGAGTCTTTGACAGCCGTCTTTGTGTTGAACCTGAAGGGCCTTGGCAATGAAAGTCAGACTAAATATGTCTCAGGTAAGGTCAGCTCACGCCAGAACAACATGTTGTTGTAACAGTTTTCTATTATAAACACCTCCACCACTGACGCATAATCAGTAAAAATGAAACAGAACTTTAAACTTTTCTTCTCGTACCAAATCTGATAAGACCTCCATTAATAAACTAAATTATGCTACCCACCATGAGAGCTTCGTCTTCTGCTCCTCCTCATCAGAAGAGTCAGTTGAGATGCTTTAGTATGTCTCCTCCTTCTGGTTGTAGTCAAACCGAGATCACTTAAGTCTGATTCACACAGGCAGGATTTATAAATCGTCAGCTGATTTGATAAGCATGAGAGACATGGTGATGCAAAATCCCGGATAGACCGGCTCGGTTCCTACAGCGTGTGGGGCGCAGCAACCCGGCCAAAGCTACACACAAACTGGTCTCCTTCACAGGCAAGATGAAACGAGACTTTGGAGTGAACAAACATGGTGGAGGAGGAGAATGCAGCACACTTCCATCACCTCGCTTTCTGATTGGCTGAAAGTCGCGATCAACAGGCAGCACAGTTGTTCTTGAAAATGAGACCAGTTTTAGTGCCCAGATTTAGGATCTGAGCAGCCCTGATGTCTTACCAAGCAAAGCACATCCATCCTAACACACCACACATGGCAGGATAAGATTATCCTTAGAGGTTTTACGGTTATAATGTGCATCCTTAAGATTGTTGCAAAGGGAGGAGCAGATCACACATCAGTATGATTATCTTACCGTGTGAGCCGGCCTTTAGACAAGCATCAGAGAAGTTCACATCCACATGAAATAATCTGGGTTGAACAAATCAAAGAGATCAATGTTGTCATTGAAAATCAGACATAGGTCACATGAGCAGGCAAAGACGTTGGGTTGACAACGTTTACCTTGAGGTTGTTTGTGTTTCTCACGAGGCTTCAAACGGGAGCTAATACGACACGTGGTTATGTCCAACCAGCGCTGACAACATGCTAGCCTCGTGTAAAGTTCACAAGCTTTATACCAACTCAGTTCACCACAAGTTCACCTGGACTTATTCAGCCGATCAGCTGAAGAGAAGGATTCAGCTCAGCTCAGACAAACTCAGCTGTTGTGGTGGTCCATAAACGGTGAACAAGCTGACACTGATTATGTGTTTTAGAACCAAGGGTTGGAGAAACTCCACAACGGATGTAAATGACACCACTACCTATGAGGGATCTTTTTTATATTTGATGACTATTTTTGTCGTGCGGTTTTGATCAAGGTTGCTCGGGCAAATGGATCATTAAACAGAAACTAGAACACACTGTCATTGTTTTGAAGAACATTTTTTATGCAAGCCCTGCTCTCTCAACAGTAACTCATCCACCGCTCTTCCACTGTGGGGTCCCACGATGCTCCTCTGCTTGTGTGTCCATACATCATGTCCGTGCAGGCTGTACTGAAGCAGATCCCCTACAGAATAAGCTCCAGAGTGTCATCCATGCGGAGTTATCCCTCACCACTGGCTGACCGTGGCGTTATTCCAATGGGGACTGTTTGACTAATAAGCATTTTTGTTGCACAAGTGCTTGCTCTACCAATGCTGCTGCTGCAAATGTGCGTACCCTATCAGAGGACACCTTGAATGGAAATGAAGGAAAGGTAACCAACTTACTTTAAATGTTGTACTAAGCACACTTATAAAGTTGTATTTCCACAGTGAGAGAAAATGCTAGCTGAATCTTTTTGTGACAAGCGACACTCGAATGCACACGATTTCTCCCTTTATTTGATTTTCGTTTTACAGAACTCTTCAAGAGACTCGAGTGAACGGGGGGAGCAGCAGCGTAATAAAGATGTAAATTAAACACAGGACTGGATTTGAAATGTATTGTGACTAAAAGAGAAGCAGGAGCTCAACGCCGTGTCCACACATCAGTGGCTCGGAGCGCTTTACGAGCTTCACAGTTGAGAAAGTGCAGAAATATACATAAAAGACAAATCTGCTGCATTCCAATGCGTCGCAGGTTTGACCTGAACGCTACTGAACAAAGTTGCTACACTTCCATCAAGTGTTCAAACAATGAGTTGTTCTCCATATGTGAGACCAAAGCAGCCAAAAAGTGAGACTCCTACATGGAGACAAACAACACACTTGGACTGTAGAGTGTCTCCAAATGGGTAATTGATCAAATATAAAACATTTTTGTCGCGTTAATCCTGCAAAGTGACGTCTAAATGTCACCAGCTTATTTATGAACTCTGTATTAAAGAACAGTCGCTGCTTGTGGGTGCTTTTTACTGATCTCGGATCAGTATTTGTTGAACGGTGCTGTGAACAGATGTTGCACAGGTTAAGGCTTCATGAATAACAGCTGGTGGTGATAAAAAACCAACAATGTTAATAAATGTTTCCGGCTCTAAGGGCACCTCTGTCTAAAATCAGTATTACATTACAAAATAAAATTTCCTCTGACCACAACTAAATCCAATAAAGTGCATAGAATAAATGCTCGTGTGACACATATTATTGTAATCAGTATGGACAATGTTGGTATTTATACCAATGATTATTGAATTTTGAAAAATGCCTTGGGGGAGGTCTGCTACGTGACACCAGTCACCTAAGCCACGTACCCTGTGCTGGTCAGGGGAGGCAGGTTTCAGACCAGAGACATAGCTTCCAGGAGAGAGGCAGGGCCTGATGATGACATTAGTTTCCATTGATGCTTTACATAATTTTGAAAGTAAAACTCTAAATTTGCTGAAATAGGAAACTGCATGAATCCAGGCAAAAATGGGGTTGGGTCTTTCCATGAGGAAATAACAATATCTCATGGTAAAGAGCTCCAAAAGTGGATTCTCCATGATTTGGCCCCTTTAAAACCAAATTCTGATGCTTGAAATCAGATCTGGAAAAAGTACTTTGTATTATTGCATGTACTTGTGTGTTATCTAACCTCGGCTTTCTACTGGATGCATAAGTGGCATGAAACGTAGTAGATTGGAGTTTCAGACATGAAACAGCAGTGAAAGCATTCTGCATGGCTGATCCTGCAACGTCACGCAATGACCTGAGAACTGCAACATGCTAATTTAGGCAGCTCACGCGATAACAAGCAGGGAAATAATGGCAGCATGTATCCTTAAAGGTCTGTGGTTTTCTTTTCTCCTTTTTTCTAAATAAAGGAATTAAGCACGTCTATCTGCTCTTGATCCAAAGAAAAGCCCAAGTCTAAATAGTCCAAGGTTGATGCCAAAGTCGCGTCAAAAAACTCATCGCCATCATAGTTGTTCCTCTCTTCGGCATCATTCCACTCATCATACCAACAGAGCGCTGTGATTGGCCCACCATAACAACAGAGCACTGTGATTGGCCCACCATAGAGCACTGTGATTGGCCCACCATAACAACAGAGCACTGTGATTGGCCCAACAAACCAAGAGAGCACTGTGATTGGCCCACCATACCAACAGAGCGCTGTGATTGGTCCACCATAACAACAGAGCGCTGTGATTGGCCCACAACAGAGCGCAGTGACTGGCCCACCATACAGTACTGTGATTGGCCCAACAAACCAATAAAGCTCTGTGATTGGTCCAACAAACCAAGAGAGCACTGTGATTGGCCCAACAAACCAATAGAGCTCTGTGATTGGCCCAACAAACCAATAGAGCTCTGTGATTGGCCCAACAAACCAATAAAGCTCTGTGATTGGTCCAACAAACCAATAAAGCTCTGTGATTGGTCCAACAAACCAATAAAGCTCTGTGATTGGTCCAACAAACCAATAGAGCTCTGTGATTGGTCCAACAAACCAAGAGAGCACTGTGATTGGCCCACCATACCAACAGAGCACTGTGATTGGCCCACCATAGAGCACTGTGATTGGCCCAACAAACCAATAGAGCTCTGTGATTGGCCCACCATAACAACAGAGCGCTGTGATTGGCCCACATACCAACAGAGCGCAGTGATTGGCCCACCATACAGTACTGTGATTGGCCCAACAAACCAATAAAGCTCTGTGATTGGCCCAACAAACCAAGAGAGCACTGTGATTGGCAATGCACAAGACTGTTCCGGCCTGCCAAGGCTTCTATGCAGCGTAGCTAAACAGACCTCCGGAGAAAAATAAATTTTCTTTGGTTTCTGTGTGTCTAGAGTTCTCTGCTAGCATACTACACTTCATGGACGTGACACAATGTTTGCGCAACTGGTGGAAAAGCCCAGTAAATGTTCCATGTCAAGAGCCTTTTTCAGGGTAATTATTGCTGCAGTCTCCGCCCCATTCTCTTTCCATCACTGAGATAAAAGCCAAAACTGACCACCTGACTGATGTCCTTCTGAGACAACCCTAAACTAAGAAGCACTCTACTTCTGATTGGTTTCTCCAGCCTTCTAACTTCAATGTGCAAACAGTTAAGGTGACTTCCTGCTGCCAGCTAAGGAGGAGCAGCACACCAAACTTAGGATCTTAGAGGAAACTAAACAAAATGGAGAAAAGAGGAATGACGGTCCAGGGTAGATACAAACCCTGATGAAAAGTTTCTGGGAAGCATGAAGAACATGCTGTGAAATATTCAGAAATCACCAAGAAATACCATTAAACCGTTTTAAATGTGAGGAGCCACTCGAGATCCAGAGTTTCCTACTGCCTCGTGTGTTCATGTGTGAGTCACATTTAGGTCCATGCTGCTGCTGCTGCTCGGTAAGTGTCACCATCACCTCCGCAGACCACCCTGACAACATCTTCCTCTGTTGCCAGACTTCCCTGCAGAAATGCCTCTCAGCTCAGGGACCGAGTCCATGGAGGGTTCCATCAGATGGTGCAGAGCATCCCGCAGTCGCTCACGCTAGGGCTTTGGTAGAAGTTCAGCACACATGAGACACCGTCATTTGAAAAACATCTGTCACTCTGACAAATAATAAGTGCACAGTGCCTCCAGGGAAAAGGGAAGTGCAAGCTCCATATTTTATTCCTTTCTTTACAGCTCTGCGACTGACTGCTGTTTTTGTGTGTGCTGAACTGTACTTTAGATCTAATGCAATGCATGCTCACACTGACAATTGACATTTTAAGGACATTACCCTTCACAAGGCGACCTGGACAAAAGGCAGGATGATTTATCTGGTGGGGCGGGGCTGGTGAAATATTTTGATTTACATTCTCTCTCCCTCTCCCTCTCTGTGTGTGTGTGTGTGTGTGTGTGTGTGTGTGTGTGTGTGTGTGTGTGTGTGTGTGTGTGCTGTTTGAAATGAGTGCTGAAGATGTACATCACACCCCTGCTCCGGGCTGCTTGAGCCCTTGGCAGAATAGCCTGAAGACCTGAGATCAGGTAGGGCTCTATCTCTCCAGGGGGGCTTGCAAGCCCTGCTCTGCTCTCTTTTTCTAATTCTACTGGTTCCTCCTGGCTTAATTGAGAATTTGAGCAAACAAATTAATCATTTGCAGCCCATAAAAATGACAGGATTCATGCAGTAGCATTCTTCATTCTCTCTAATTTGTTGTGTGTCGTCGTCCCCCCACCCCTCTTGCCGTGCCTTTTCTTAAACCCCCACAGCATTTTTTGTGCTGAATCTGCTGGTTTATCCCCTTATGAAAATTACAAATACTTGTCAAGGTTAACGAGTTAATATTCTCGTTCAATATTTATTTTATGGGCAAAAGAAAGCGTCTCCCTTCAGCGCATCCTCTTCCAGAGCGAGGGTGGGTTTGTTAATCAAAATGACAAGGACAGTGTCCTTTTGATAATCCCCTGAATCATCGGGAATAAAAAATGAACTTTATTAATCAGCGGCCTCTGATTAATTGTTATGAAGTGTTGCTCATCCATTTCCCCTGTATTTCCGTAATTTTCGCAGACGCCTAACAATCTCCCAGATGATTTGAAGCCTTTTGAGCTGGCGTTGCATTCAGCAGCACAGCGATAAATAGCCGGGCAGCACAGTCCTCCTCCTGGATGAGCTACTTTTATAAAAACACAATGCCTCATCCCTCTCCCTGCTTACAGCGTTACTTTTTATGTGACTTTTGCAGCTTCTGAGTTTGCATTTTTTAAATTGCTTTGTCCTAAAACATCGATAGTGACACAAATACCAGTTTAGTAGCAGCCGTCGGTCTGCTACTACCCTACGTTTGTGTTCTGCATCAGAACTGCAGCTCTGAATGAGACACACCGCCGCGCTGCTCTTCAAGGTGCAGCAACGGTAACAAACAAGACCTGAGATTTAAAAAAAAATGTTTTAGAAGTTAAAATGTGTTTTGGGTGGAAATGTGATAAAAATATGTATAATTTACTCGTGAGTGACCTCAGTTTGGAGAAACAGACGATTTCAGACCAGACAGAAATGCTGATGGATGTTTGCAATGGAGTCAGTTGCAAAATGGCTTACAAACAACTCTAGTCTCCAAAATCTAATACAGGTTTGTGAAAATGCTGCTACGCAGTTTTTTTATGTTTCACATTAAAATATGAAAATTTAACAGGATGTGTTACAAGTAGGAGCAGCGAGACAGCTGCAGGTTCAAACCTCAGCTCTGTTCCAACTGAGGAGAGTGACCCCGGCTTTCCACCGGAGCCGTCAGCAGCACGTTACTGCAGCAGCACGTCTTGCTCGCGTAAGCTGCTGCTTGGCCCTTCCCACGAGACGCGAAGCAGCAGGGGAGCAGCTGTCACCGACCGAGCACGAAGTCACACGAGTGACTTCGTCAGTAAACACAACAACAAGCAGGAGAAAACTAAAACATGGCTCGAAAATGTTTGTGTTTTATGTTCTGTCCGTTTTATAATCGCCAATACGGACCTGAAAAACAAAGGAGACCGCTAGCTAGCTGATAACTTCTCACAGGGCCACACAGTTAGTAACCTTTTTTAAAGTAAAGCAACCGGAAGGCAGTACGTTCTTTATTCTGAAAATCTCGGGAGCTTCTCTCCATTTCCGCGTCCGATTTCCTGTCTTTCCTTCCCCAAAAATGTCGAAATTGACCCGTTTCAGAGGCGTCGCGCGTAGAAAATAGAACCGGCGCGTAAAGGCCGCGACATGCTGCTCCTGAGACGCGGCCGACTCGCGCTGCTGACGGCTCCGGTGGAAAAGGTTCTGTTGACCACAGCGGTTCCTATCAGCAGCTATGACGTGCTGCTGCAGTAACGTGCTGCTGGCGGCTCCGGTGGAAAGCCGGGGTTAGCATGTTCTCCACATGCAGGTGTGGGTTTTCTCCAGGTACTCTGATTTTCTCCCACAGACAAAAGACTTGCATATTAGGTTAGGTGGAAGCTTTAAATTGTCTCAGTGTGAGTGAGAGTGTGCCAGGTTGTGCCTCTGTGTCCCAGAGATGTACTGGAGACCTGGTCAGGGTGGCTCCTGCTGGAGTTAAACTCCAGTGGCCCCAGAGAGGATGAAGTGGTTAAAGGGAAAATGTTTTGCACATTTCATTTTTGCATTTGTTTTTGCGCTGCCATGTGGATCTCTACTACCTGAACTCAAACATTCGCCCATTTTCTGTCAAATATTGCTGTCAGGAACCATTGCCTCCACAAGACATTTCAAAAAGTCCCTTATTGTGACATCACAGTGGGGAAAATTAGCTTTTAAACCATCTGTCACCAGTCAAGGCTCAGGGAGGCTTCTGCTCTGAAAGTAGAGGAGCAGCAGCTCTTCTCCAAGCTCCTTACCTCATAGCAGCCAATCAGGGGATGCGTGGGCGTGGCTAGCAACTGTGCAACTCACTACTGCTCACAACCTTTCCACAGAAAATCCTAACTTTAATTTTGATCATCTAAATAATTTCATAAATAACATGAAGACAAAGGCCTCAATATTTATTTTATTAAAACAGCGAAAATATGAATACTTAATCAGGTAATGATGAGTAATATAGAACAATGTGAATGCTGCAGAGCTCTAATTCGGATGTATTTTACATCAGTGTGCGAGACGCTGCCTCTAAAGTATTTCCATGAAGGGGAATATACAAGTCATAGGAAGCTTCGTATCAAAGGGGTGTCTCTCTTTTGCTTTCTGTCTCCTCTAGGCATGTGATTACAGGCGAGGGGTTGATGAAAGTAAGACATTTCATTCTACGGCCATTTCTCACCACAGCTGTATTTTACTGTTTACCTAGAGGTGATTAGTTTTATATTTAGCTCAATATTTAAAAGTCCACTGTAAAGAAATATACATTTAATGAGCATGCAGCGTGTGTCTCAGCCTCTTCAACAGATTTAAGGGGCTGGGTGGCTCACAGCTATTAATTGTGGAGGTGTTTTATCCATCAGAATGAATAATTTAAAGGGAGTGTTAATAGGTATCCCAGACTTGGCCAAAGGAACAGAGACAAAGTGTTGTTGAAAGACATTTCATTACTTTCCCTCTCATGTTGCTCTTCATTTGTTCTGTCATTTTTTTTGGGGTCAGTCTAGATTAAATTACGGAAAGCAAAAAAAAGCTGTAATAATAATAATAATAATAATTATTATAATTATAATAAATGTTAGGAAAAGCCGGTATATGTTTTTTTTCCACACATCAGATGCGTTTGACGGTTAGATTGAATTTATCGTAAACCTGGTTATTAATCTTTTCCGCTACACACCCCAGTTTAAACTTCCCACACCAATAAAAGCAAGTCTTTGTCTCGGAACACAAAAACCCAAAAGAAAGAAACATCTTTTGTTTTTAAATGTTCTGTCACATGCACATCAGCTGCATACTTCATGCATAAACCTAACAGAAACGTCCTGCTAACTAAACAGTTGTTCCCATAAAACACTGTTATTTAACACGGACATTAATATTATTATTATTATTATTATTATTATTATTATTATTATTACCAGTTAAAGAACAATATTGTTTTAGCTGCTGACAAAACTTAAATAAATAACAAGTGTTTGGGGACTTTTGCTGTAAATTCATGACATTATTTCAGATTCTGGCCTTGGGTTGGAAATAAAGTGTAAAATAATGAATGCCGATTGGCTGTTGTAAAGACTTGAACTAAAAGCCATAAGCGGACAGAAGCAACACAATGTTAGCAATGAATTGAATGAAAATTATGATGAAGCAGTTTTAGTTTTCTTTATTTTGCCTTTTTGCAGCAGTTGAACCGTTCAGTCAGCGACACACTCCGCACGCTTCACTGGCTCCCTGCAGCAAAAAGCGTAGCCTTAAACTTTTGGTGTGAATTTCATATTATTTTGCCATTAAAATGAAACATTTGCAGCATGTAGTGCGTTAAATGGGATTAGTGTGTGTGTGTGTGTGTGTGTGTCTGTAGCTGTCAACAGCTGTTTGTATGTCTCATTGGTCAGACATGATCTCTGTTTCTCCAAACTGAGGTTGTCCAAAGAGCTGTCTACAACAGGTATTATGATCACACCAAGGAAACCCGCCTATTAAGAAGTTCTGGTGTCCAACTGGCACACTGGAATGGTCTAAAATGGAATAGCTCACTTTTCTCCGTTAGAACCTTCTGCATCAGATTTCCTTGGTGTTTACAGTTTACTAGATGAAAACAAACGGGATGATAATTCTGTACACGTTGTTCCGTATAGCTGAAGAAAATTGAAAACTTACATTTTGATGCTCAAACTAAACTTTGTGATAATCTGGGTGAAGTGAACATGTTACTACTCATGAGAATGTGTTAAAGGTTAATCTCATCCTTGTTAATTCATCACACTTTACCGACATTTCCTCTGATTCATCTTCTAACGCGACTGACATGAAACCACAACGTTGAAGACTTGATCTCAACATAGCTTTGACTGCGCGTGCGTGCGTGTGTGTGTGTGTGTGTGTGTGTGTGTGTGCGTGTGTGTGTGTGTGTGTGCGTGTGTGCGTGCATGTGTGTGTGTGTGTGTGTGTGTGTGTGTGTGTGTGCACGCTCTAGTGGGGAACAATGATAACTTCACTGACTCCCACATGCACAGAGGGCTGACATTAGAGAGAAATCCTCTCTGTCAGATGCAATAAAGGCAAGTCCACATGTGCACGGCTCCCCATCCTTCACACTTTGTGTACACCCAACCCACAACATGAATTAGCCATGGCGACTACTCTTTTCAACAGCCGCCCAAGACACGGATGTTCAGAGATGAGAGGAGCGTGGAGGGGAGGCTGCCAGGTCTCCCAAAAGTTTAAACAGCACATCCGCAAGAGATACCGTCGTATTCGTTTTCTGACAGTCCTTTTATTGAAATACATCTGTTAATTTTTCACAAAGGGATTCACAAATACACCCGTCCTTTTGTGCAATGTCCTCTGATGGAGATCAATGGTGCTGTGAGGGAAGAAACGGCACTCCTTCAATGACAAATGCCAAGTACAACAGCCAGACCTCCTATTCAAGTAATTCCAACCCCGGCTATTCAGGGTTTGCCCTGTGGCGAGATGGAGCTTTTCGTTCTCCAGAAATAGCCATAGCTCATCTTTCACAAGGACTCAGGTCGTCTCATCACAGGCAGTGAGCTTCATTTGAATTTCTGTCTCTTCAATATGCCCGGCAATCATGATGCCCCCTTAATATTGAAGTTTGGGGAGTGCTTGTGTTGTTCTGCCCCCAGGCTCCGTGGCAAGCACAAAGAACTTGTAAGATGCCATCAAATATCTTCTCACAAGCCAGCGCTGGCAGACAGTCCCACCTCAGCAGATCTCCACCTTCTGCAAATCAGGATTCTCCAAATGTGTTTACTCGTCTTTGGCTTGGGAGCAGCTTGATTATATTCCTACCCTGCATGGTTTTAAATTACATTCTGTTTTGTACTGGAAGCAGAATGACTGTTAACCAGCTAAAGACCTAAACTGGGTTCACTTTGTTAGTTTTGTGTTTACTTATTGTCTCCTGCTCATCTGAAACCCGAGTTTATTTTGTTCTCTGTTAACGGCACAAAGTAAAATTGGCTCACCACATCTAATTAACACCCAAATGCACCTTGACAACCTTGCACGACATCCACTCAGCTAAAATGTTTTTAGAATTACGAGAAAGAAAGAAAAACAATCTGTGCTTCAAGTGAAAAGAGAGGCATTTTTCTTGATAAATTTAAGATAAAAGACGTGGCAGTCATTTTTTTCCTCGTGACATATTTGTTCTTTAACAACAAATCAATGGCTGTGAAAGCTTGGCACCTGAATGCAGAACAATGGAGAGATGAAGCGAAGATTGTCTTCATTAGGCGCATTAATATTCATAGAAAGAAGAAAATCTGACACCACCGAGGACTTGGTAACCTTTTCTCATATTAGATTTTTTTTTCAACTTCTTAACACAATTAAAGTCCAGCAACGACTTAATTAATGCGGCTTTCTGTCAGGCGCTTTAAAGAACTGTCAATTTGGCCCGGGTCTGCCTGTCAGCGGGGAAGAAAGACAGTCGTCCCACTCCTCCAGGAGACAGTCGGAATCACAGTGCCGGATAAAGTCACATTCTCAGACACCTTGCCAAATTGATTCTTTTAAGGGTTTTCTCGCAGATTACCATTTCTTCCCTCCTGTCTTGTCTTCTGCGGGAGTGTCAAATATGAGAGAAAATCTAATTTCAGTTTGAGGTTCCGGCTATTATTGTTCCTCTCCTCTTGTTGTTCTCGCTGTTGCAGATTCCCGGTTACAATAAAATTCCAGTGAAACACGGCTCGTGTGGACGACCTTATGATTGGGATCGCAGCGACATCATCGTTAGAACGTGCTGCCCGTGATCGTCATTGGTTAACTGTATTTTTTTCTGTTTCTTACGACATTGTTGGAGATTTCTCCAGCATGCCGATGCAAGTAGCCTGGCGTAAACATCGACTCTGATTTAGCGGTATATTTTTAGGAGGAGTGGTAAACTCAAGGGTGAAACCTTTCAGAATGGCTCTTCAACCAAAGCGTATGTCAAAGCAACAAACTGAACGGAGCGTTTGTTCTCATGTGTTGTAGATTTTGTTGTAGCCAGTTTGTATTGTTTGAATGCGTCTTTATGAGTAAATGTAACTTTCATCAACAAGGATCAGTGATGAAACTTTAGTGCCTCACCATCATGGATGGACATAAAGGCATGATTTACTCATTTAATCAATACATTTGCAGTGGTCTCTAGTAGGAATGGATGCCTTACAGACCGTACTCGGGGCACAAAAAGCCCACAACCCCTGACCCATCAGAGCTGTACTTCAAACCTGTACTTATTTATTCTTAGTCGTATTTCCTGGTATTTAGACGTCTTGCCTCAGATTGAATGAAAGCAACACGACTCTACCACTGACTCGGTTTGCTCTGGGACATGGATGTTTAATCTCCACGAGCCCAGAGGAGCTTCAGCCGTGTGAGTGAGTAGCTAATGCTAGCATTAGCTTCTGTTGAAAGAGGCATTCTCTGCTGTTTCTGGACAGCCTTCCCCATCTTGAGTCAACACGGGGAAACGGAGATCTGTCAGCTTTTTCTAATCCCAGCGTCTCCTCGTCTGTTGTCCATCAGAAGATAATGCAGGGGATAGGTGTAGGAGACTATTTTCATGTTCAGCCTGCATGAAACATTCAGAGTGGCCCACCTTCATCAGAAACAACCATTACATTTTATTTTCAGTGGATCGCACCTTTAAAAATAAAGGCTGTATGCTGATTAGAACAAGATGAGTTGGTAATTAGTTATAAACAGGAGGTTTTTAATGAATGTATGATGTGCATATTTCTAATAAACATAAATGTAAACTATGTGTCTTGGTTTGCATTGCATTGATTTTTTGGTAACTTAGTCAGGTTTCAGACTCTTACAGTGACTAAATAGTTTTACTTGATAATTTATCTAAATGACGGCAGCAGGAGAACGAGGCCTGCCGGAGAACCTCAGGGCTGCAGAACCTGCTGATGTCTCCAGTTTTGTCCTCCTCACGGTGATCCTGGGAGCACTGCCAGTTTAGCCATGGCGGCCGCTGCCTTTGGGAGCGTTTCTGTTATGGTAAGGAGGCAGCCCTGATCCTGGCGATTCTCTGAGATCCAGTTTCATCACTTTAGCCAGATGTTCATTTTTATTTCACAGTGAGGTAAATATGCAGCAACAATCAAATGGCCTGTGTGTGCAGAGAAAGGGGTGAGGGTTAGGGTTAGAGTCACACCACTCTTGGAGTCTTATGCGTGGTCTATGCTTGACGCATTCACTTTCCGGGTGGTGATGCGGCTTGCGGATGGAACGCGCTTCACAACTCGCAGCGTTTATGGTTCGTGCGGCTCGTCTCTGCGGTGAGCCAATATTCTCCCAAACTGTAGGGGGCAGCATGGAGCTCTACGGCATGCACCCAACACTACACCATAGTAAAAGTAGAAATTACTGTTTACAACATGGCATTTCAGCATTTTTAACAGCGTTCTCGTCTTTTCCGACAGTGCGAGCTATTTCTCTCCAAGAATTATTAACAACATGTTGATCACGGTGATCTCTGAGAGCTGAATCATACAAATGTCTGTATTTACGAGCCTCTGCCATACTAGTTCTTGCCGGTCCGCCATGTTTTTCCACGTCCGTCCGTCCGTCCGCGTGGTTAGAAATTTTCTGAGGTGTGCGTTGCGGAAATTCTGGGCCGTGCGGAGGCGCGGTGGAGGGGCGTGGTTGTTAAAATGACGCAACTTTTCCGCGCGGACGCGTCAAGCATAAACCAACCTTTAGCCACCCAAATGAGTTCTGTTTAACTCGACTTTGAATTGTCCACAAGAGAGTCGGGGTTACAAACCCAGAACTGCGGGTTTCAGCATGCACGTTTAACCTAGAACAGGGGTCACCAACACCGGTCCTCGAGCACTAGCATGCTGCACATGTTAGCCGTTTCTTTGCTGATTGAACTGAAGGAGTAATTATCAGGCCTGTGCGGAGTTAAACGTGGTAAGGAGATGATGAAATGACTCTATTCAGGTGTGGAAGAGCAAGAAGCACAGAAAACAAGCAGGATGCAGCCCTCGAGGACCGGAGCTGGCGACACCTGACCTAGAACATTTCTGAATAGTTTTTATCATCCTTTATTATTTCTTCAAACCGATGTAAAGCGCTCGTGCTGATTTTATTTTGGAAAGTGCTCGTCAAATGAAACTTCACCAGGTGGTTGGTAGATGGAGGATTGAGAACAAAAGTCCAACGATGCATCTGCGTATTTTATATGGACAGCAGTAGCTCAGGTGGTAGAGCGGGTTGCCTCATGATCAGATGGTCGTGGGTTCGATTCCAGCTCCCACCAGGGGTATCCTGCTGTTGTGTCCTTGGGCAAGACACTTCACCCAACTTGCCTGTGTTAGTGGTGGTCAGAGGGGCCGACGTCTCCAAATGGCAGCCTCGCCTCTCTCAGACCTCCCCAGGGCGGCTGTGGCTACAAGTAGCTTACCATCACTAGCAGTGTGTGAATGTGAGAGTGTGTGAAAGCGTAAGTTCAATGCATTATTATTATTATTATTATTATTATTATATGCTACCAGATTATTTTATACATAAAAATTGGTGAATTCTGTTTATTTACATGAAAAGCAATAAACAATTTCTTTAGAAGAAAGTATGGAGTAACTAAAGTTACTTTTAATAATTCTCGTAGTTCTAAAATTTGAATGAATAAAAATGAATCACAAACTGAATCGCAAGGCAGCACAAAGGATCGTACCTTCCACCTCCACTCGCTGCGTGACACTTGGGTTGGTGTGTATTTTCCTGCTGTAAGTGAAACGCAATCAAAATGAGATTATAAGGGTTTTTTTCTCCTTTTTTGCATCTCTCCACTAGGTGTGACCATGCAGGGGAATTCATACACTGCCATTCTCTGTATTAATGAACCAGTACCTGTGATCATTCTGCAGGAGGTGTAACTGCCTTGGCAGGTGTGCTGCCACTGGGAAACAGATTAAAATAGTCAGGGTTCCTTTCAAAGCTTGTTCGGAAAACAATGGAGGCTTCACAAGGTAATCATGCCATTATATGAGACGGAGGGACTAATTGGAATTATACTAGAACAGGCAGGGAGCTCATTAAAACCTTGAGCACTACCTCATGATAAACAGTCACGTTAAGGGCTGGCACTAATATGATGAGGCAAAGTCTTTTTTTTCTCACTTTCAAATGAACACATCTGATGTTTAAGCTCCTTATACTCACTCAGCAGGTATCGTGTGGAATGGAAGACTCCTTAATTGCAGCTGGAAATTAGTAGCGTGGTTATGGAGCGAGCTTTTGTTGTCATGCAGGAACACAGAGAATTTTGTCAAGGTCTGTGTCATTCTGGATTATTGTGGCTGTTTTGCTTTTCAGAATTACAAATATATATGTATGTATAATAGATGAAACGTTAAACTTGGCTAGTTACCACCTAATAATACTCTCACCAGCAGAACGCTGCAATAACACGGTGAGTTTGTTATGGTCTCTGACGGCCCGCGATTAAAACCAGGCTCATTTTGCTTCATAAGAATTTGGCTCTACCCAAAATAACTTTACATGCTTGTGCTTTCCAGGCACAGTTCATTAGCTCCATCTTGCTCAGGCAGGATTCTTTGTGCCATTTTGAGTGTATTCAAATCTCTTTAATGCCATCTCATGTTTAAAGACTGGCCATAAATCCCATATCAGTTCTTAATGACCACTGCTGGCCAGCCGGCAATATGTCATTGTTCGCAGGCGATCACCCAGCGGGGAATAGACCATGCCAGTCTTTGTAATTGCACACCCAGAATGATTTATATTGCCATTATGCACACCCATAAGAAATAATTCAAACATATCATTGAAAAAAAGAAAAAAAAACATCCTACGCAGTTCTGATGCTAAAATCTCCCCTCAGAAAAGAGCTGGCACAATATCCTTCTGCTCCTGGCTCACTGTCCTAACCAAGAAGTCTTCAACGCAAATATTATATACTAATAATTATTATATCTGTCAGTGAAGAAGCATTAGAACGCTTGTGTTTGAGCTTCTGTCAGCGGTCAGGCCTCGCACATTTGGGAAAAAAATAATAGTACAGGCAAATAATCAGTCAGTCCAATCAGGAGTGTTCTTTACCAGTCCATAGTCAATAGCCCCGCCCCCTTTGGAGGTTTATTTCACGTGAACTTCAGAATGTAACAGCTCACAGAAAGGTGAGTTTACACGACTAAACTGCTTTAGCCTTTAATGTTTTTTACACCAAGGGTTCATTTTGTTGATTTTACAGTTTTCTTATTGAAATGTTTTAACTCTCACGACAACTTTAGCATAAATATTATGTTAAACATCAAAGTGTTTGTGTTTCCACCTGCTCTGCCTCTCACAGCTCTAGGACTGGTTTCCCGTCCCCCAAGTGGAGGAGTTTAAGTATCTCGGGGTCTATTCACGAGTGAGGGTAGGAGGGATCGGGAGATCGACAGGCGGATCGGTTCGGCGTCTGCAGTGGTGCGGACGCTGAACCGATCCGTCGTGGTGAAGAGGGAACTGAGCCAGAAAGCCAGGCTCTCGATTTACTGGTCGATCTACGTCCCAGTCCTCACCTATGGTCACGAGCTTTGGGTGATGACCGAAAGAATAAGATCGTGGATACAAGCAACAAAAACGAGATTCCTTCGCAGTGTGGCCAGGCTCAGCCTTAAGGATAGGGTGAGGAGCTTAGGCATTCGGGAGAGATTCGGAATAGAGCCGCTGCTCCTCCGCATCGAAAGGAGCCAGCTGAGGTGGTTCAGGCATCTGGTCAGGATCCCTCCTGGAAGCCTTCCTCAGGAGGTGTTTTGGTCATGTCCTCCGGCAGGAGGCCCCCGTGTCGACCAAAGACCACCTGGAGGAAATACATCTCCAGGTTGCCCAAGGAACTCCTGGGTGTCCCAGCTGAGGAGCTGGCAGACTTGGCCAGGGAGAGGGTTGCCTGGTAGGCCATCCTTGGGATGCTGCCCTCGTGCGCCGGACCCCGGAAAAGCGGAGGAAGGTAAGGTGGGATGAAGTTTCCTATGAGATCAAACACCAAGCTTTTAAAGACTTCAGTTAAAGTTGTTCTTGTCGTGTTTCCTGCATAAAAGAATGACTTAAATGTTTTCATTGTTGTGACGTGGAATCTGTGAAGCTGACAAATAAAGTACGAGTTACTGTCAGCTTCTCATTAGCTCTGCAGTTGGCAAGTGACAGCCACAGGTAGGAGACACCGTTGGTAACCCTAATGAGCCACTGGTGGTTACTATGGTGACATAAATAGGATTGGGCATCGAGCATCGATTGAACCGGGTTCAATGACCTAGTTTTAATATTTAACATATAAAAAGAATTTGGGTGTGTCCAAATTCAGGGGCTGCATCCTAAAACGGCTGGATTTGAAGACTGATTACATCACAGTTTAGCAACAAAGAGTCAAAGACTCCTTCAAAAGTGGCCCACAAATCCGGCCCTCTTTCCTCTCCTTTTGAAGGACAGGTCCGGTGTATCGGTCAGAGATCACCATATCCTAAGATGCATTGCGGGCTGAACGGGTGATTTTTCTAACAACAATGGCGGACTAAAATTACACGTTAGATTTAGTGCTTTAGTCATTTATGTTAAAGCATTAAAGGAATTTTGAACAATAATAATTCTTGACTTTAAAGTATTTTTAACAGAGCTCTCACCACAATGTAGAGCTCCATTCTCTGTAGCTTCAGTTCAGGGTCATCGCGGCCATTAGGGGTACAAATTCACAACCACTTGTCTGGTCTACCTCGACGAAAACCCGGCCCACGTCCACATTTGTCCTTGAAGGATGCAGCCCCTGAATTTGAATACACCTTTTGTCTTATATTAGAATGATGTTGGTTTTTTAGGCAGTAGCTGCTTTAAATGCTATTTTTGATGTTAACAATTCTCCTTTTTAAAGACGTCTTTTTGGTAACAGTAGCTGGAATATTCCTCACACATTACCCAGCTCACAAACAAACTCCTGTTTTTTCTCTCCTCTAAACACCAGCAATACTCAAACGGCCCTGATATGTAGTGATTGAGGACGCAGTTAGCTGAACTCCCCAAGAGCGCCGCCACAGCTTTTGTTGTGCTGCCTGTCCTGGTTTCTCCTGAGAGGGGTTGGCAGGTGTGGGCTGACGCAGGTTTGATCACCTTGGTGAGTGTGGACCTAAGTGGCTTCTCGGCGTTCCACGGGGAGGACAGCAGCAGCTAACTGCAGAAGGACGAGTGTTTGACTCGGGATAATGAATCGCCTGGTTGAACAGGATTACATCATGCTTGTTTTCTATAAAAGGATTTGACAGGCGCTCAAATATGCTGGTTGACGTTATAATTTGTACACCGCATGAGGGAACAGATTGAAACTCCTACTGCTGATTGATATAAACACCACAGATATGCAGACATATTACCATCACCAATAGCTGGTATCAAAGGGGTTTGCTGGGCCTGATATCTATGCAGCTTTACACAAATCTAAAGCTATCAGCACTGGAATAACAAAGGAGATTGCCTTTTCTTTTTGTCCTTGGTTACCGGGCCGGAGAAGTGGAGGGAAAGTTGAAATGCCCTGCTGAAGTCAGCCATCAAAGCAGGCCAGTCATCCAGACTCCTGTTTCGGCGTCTACTGAGACTGCTCCCAGGGTCTCTTTGTTCCTTTTCAACCAGAATGCCGCTGTCTCCACGCTCAGGGGGCTCACTCACCAGTGACAGCCAGTCAGATCATACCCCCACAATCAAATCCACTTTTATTAGATCTGTCTTGCAGCGCAGCACTCCACTGCAAAAACATGTTTTGCTCTCTTTAACCTATTCCACCGGGGACACAAACCAACAGTGACACTGTCATTTGTGAGCAATGCAGTATGACTCCCTTGTGGTACAAATGTCAGATTATACCGTGCAGTACTAGTTATCCTCCCTAAATATAGCCTCTCTGGTATCATAGCCTGTCGCAAGAAATTCATGGCTTCACACACATGGCCTTTAGAGAAACCCCAGACACTGTCACAAACCTTAAGAAGTCGCCAGGATGAGACTAATTGTAAATTCATGTCCGTCTGTGAAGTGGCCTCATAATTCTGAGAGGAGAGGCACCTGCCCCCAGCTCAAGCCTAGCTCAAAATGTGTGATGTGCACTTTTCAGCCTCTGTACATGTAAAATTGATTTGCACATGGAGTTGCTATCTTTTATTATTATGCTGGGCTTTATGTCCATTATCAGGCTGAAAACGGCGCCGGTGTCTGGGGCTGTGCCCAGTGAGGTGTGGGTTTGATTCTGGTCACAGGGGGCTGTATCTTAACACAAGTGGCATCATGACTTGAGGTACACTGAACTAGTTTTTAATGAAATGTTGCTATTACAGTTTCTCAATTGTTTACACACATTTCCTGAAAGCATGCCTCATGTCCTCAGAACTCTACACACACATCCAAAAAACACACACACACAATGGGCAAAACCCCTCATTTAACCCGCAAAGTTAAACTTCACATTCAACACAATGTTATTTCTCCTCAAAATGTGATTTTGTTGCCAAATAACACGCAAACCATCATATGAACAGACATTTATAAGAACCAGCAGAACACTTATGTGCTCACTGTTAAACACTATGACGAATGGAAAACACGTCTTCTCCATTCATCATAATGACTAAAGCCTTTTTGGTTCAGTGTTACACCTACTATACTACAGACAGTAAATACATGCATGTGTTGTTATTTCAGAATATTGTTTTTACACTCTGAACACACAAATGCATGGTAGAAATTATTTTATTTTTCCTGCAAAACATTGTACACAATGTTCATCCCATTCCCAACCATCACAAAGTTGCACACATACACTACATACAACAGAAGAATTTACTGTATACAGTTACAGTAAAAAAGAAAACTATGCTGCATCCTCTCTTCTGTTGCGGTCTGGCCACAGCGCCTCATCCACATCACCAGCAACGTTGTCCCAGGCCAAGCAGCGGGGGAAATAGCTCCTAGCATGGCGATTCCAGCCATCAGCTGCTATATCTCCACATGCGTCCTCCATAGCTTGGAGAAGAGGTATACGGGTTTCTGGCTGTCGGTCATACACCTTCCATCTCCATGCAGAAAAAAATTCCTCAATGGGATTGAGGAATGGAGAATATGGAGGGAAATAAACAACTAAAAAGAGTGGGTGGCCAGTGAACCAGTTACGAACCTCAGCAGCCCTGTGGAAACTTACGTCGTCCCAAATGACAACGTTCCTGGGCTGTTCTGGACCATCTACCTGATCTGGTGGAATGAGTGTGTTGTTTAGGGTGTCCAGGAATGTGATCAGATGGGCGGAGCTGTAGGGGCCAAGGGTAGCATGGTGATGGATGATGTCATGGTAGCTAAGCGCTGCACACATTGTGATGGTCCCTCCGCGCTGGCCAGGGACTTCAACTGTGGCACGCTGGCCAATGATATTCCTTCCCCTCTTTCGTCTTTTTGTGAGGTTGAACCCAACCTCATCAGTGAAGATTAGCTGGTGCTCCACTGCAGCTGCCTCTAGCTCAAGGACTCTCTGAAAATCACATGACAATATCAGAAATAAACATGGAGTGGTCACTATTGTGAAGCACAATCGTTATGATTACAATATTGAAATATGTATAATTTACTGTACACAGTGTTGAGTGTATGCATCAGTTGTGGGACTCACTTGCACATAGTTATATCGCAATTCTTTGACTCTTTCTGAGTTTCGTTCAAATGGCACCCTGGAGACCTGCTTCACCCTGAGATGATTTCTGCACAAGACACGGTCCAGTGTTGATAGGCTGACCCTATCAGTATTTTGAAGCATGTCGTTGTTTTCTATAATTTCTTTGTATTTGTCGTAATGTTATGGCATTGTTTTCTAGGACCATGTTGAGGATTTCAGTTTCCTGTTTCCACCTCGTGTTGGTCATCTTTCAGTTCTGCCAAACAAATAGTAAAATACTGTGAATACAAAGTAGGTATACATTTCCTAAATATTGGAAACATACTTTACAGTATTTTTACTGTCCAACAAAACCATCCACAGGCAATACTACTACTATACTCATTGAATACTCATTGTATTGATATGCAGTACTGCCATTTTCTAGTGAGAGAAGATTTCTTACCTATTCTCAATTCGGAAGGTCCGGATTATGGATGCTACAGTGTACCTGCTCTAATTTGGCTGTACTCTTTGCCCAGCCTCCCTCATTGTAAGACCATGGTTGACCACATGATCAACCAAAGTGGCTCGGATCTCATCAAAGATTACGGTCCTTGGTCTTCCTCGTCCTCGTCCTCTCCGTCCTACCCGTCCTCCTCCTCTTACTCTCACTCCTCTGGCTCTGTTTCCAATGTTGGCATCCGTTGCTCCAACACAGAAGAGCTCACCTGTTACCCTTTTATGCTAAAGCTCTGATTGCTAATTGTAAAACTGTGTGACGGGTGTTTGCCCTTGTGATGAGCCAGTGTGCATATTTGTATAGCAGTGTGTTCCTTGTGAAAACAAGATATTTTCTGCATAAAAATTGTACCAACAGCAGAGAATTGTGTGTAGTGTTTTGAGAAAAGTGTGTTTTAGATTTGCAATTTGAGTGTAAAGCAGGAATTGTGCTTGTAGTTTAGTAGAATTGGTTAAGGGGGTTGGTGAATTGGTTACATGTAGTGGTAATTGTGTCTCAAGTACCAGAAAATGTGTGTAAACAATTGAGAAAAACTGTAATTCTAGTGTGATGAATGTCATTTTGTTGTTTGTATTTATACTTTGTATTGGTTAAATGACTACAAAACAGAACAATTCTGCCACCTGCTCATTTAAATTGGTGTCTACAGCCTCCTGGGATCCTGCTTCCCCAGCGAGAGCAGCCATGTACGGCGCTCAGCCACTGTAGCCACAGGTGGGAGGGAGACGTCAGATTCGGATATCAAGACTTTGTTTGGGTCAGGCTGAGATAATTTTCCTCTCTGCCTTCAGTCTTTACTGATCATTCCAGTCCTTCAGTGAAGCCAATTTAGGATTTTAAACTTGTCCATACCGTCCGGTGACTCTCTCCGAGATGACATCCATTTTGCGCACTAATTCCGGTATCGCAGCTAGAACATTGTCCAGCTTACGATTCACCTCGTCCCAGTCTGAGAGGTCTCCACACGGACGGTGCTTTCCATGGGTGCTGGTCGCCCTCCAATCGATCCCGTTTTCCCAAATTTCCACAAAACCAGATATCCTCCCACTCCAATCAGAAGAAATCCAGTGATCATCAGGCCAAATATCCACACGTCTTCGACGTCCTCAATGGGCAGCTGGGAGAGGCATACGATCTTCCACTCCTTCCAGGAATCCAGCATATACCCCGCCGGGTGTGTCCACTGCGGGCATATGGGAGCCCCCTGCTCTGTTCTCATTGTTGAAAAAATCTTATCGATCGCGTTGAATGACCAATTTATCAAATCCATAGTTAAAAATAGGGTTTTTCAGAAGAAATGCAGAGAAGCGCTCTGTGGGCAGACAGGACAAAGAGCCTTGGGAAAAAAGATTAGGGAGCAAAAAGAGAAGCGTCTGTACTCTGCGAGTGCCGGGAAGATTTCTATAGATATATGAATAAATTATGTATGATGGAGGAAAAAATACTAGTACACTAAGTATGCATAAACATTGGCCCTATTGTAATAATAAAATAATTCCGGCGCACAGCGCCAAACATGCGCTGTGCGCCGGAGACCTGCATTTGGCTGCTGCGCAGCGGCTTGTATTTGGGTGCGGCATGTGTAGAAAACCCCCTTTTTTTTTTTTTTGCTGATGCGGCTTATACTGAGGTGCGCTCTATAGTCCGGAAATGGGTACTCTGATGTGTAGACCCTAGACAAGCAGCCTATAAATGCTATGATTTACGGAAACCCCCCAGCTTGCTTTGAAAGCATCCACAACCCTTTCTCCACACGTGTTTAGTATTCGCTGCCAGCTGTTTCCTGATCGGTAAAGGCCCTCACTGCCAGCGTTTCTCACCGTTTTTCTGTTTTTTTTAAGAGTGACAGAACGTTGCGCGCTAGGATGATGTCGACGCCAAAACAACCAAAACAAAGTGGAGACTCGCCTCTTACATCAGGAAGAATCCGTGCATTTCAAGCGTTATCCGTTCTTTCATAATCCGTAGTTGAATTGTGATCAGCAGAAGCTTTTCCGGTTCGTGCCTCACTTTTTTTTACAGCAGTGGCCCAAAACGATCTCCTAACACATGAATGTTCGCGGATGAAAATCGGATTTAGGGCTGAGATGTTTGTTCTCACGGTGTGGGGGCTCTTTCCGACGCCCACACAGTAAAATAATGCAAATGACGACTTTAGTTGTCATTGGCAGTGAATGAGTTAAAGGATATGTGCAAGTTATGCAACTAACTTTGATGTAAATGGGTTTACAGCTTTGTGAAACAAAAGTATTACTTGATCCATCTTTCCATAGCAGCTTCAGACCCATCTCCAAACTACCATTCACATCACAGAGAGGAAGTAGCAAGTGACGCTGGGAAAAAATGTCTCGGGCCTGCAGACCATCAGCACCGGATCCCCTCAGAGCTGTGCTATCCCCTCTCTGCTCTTCTCCCTGTACACCAATGGCTGCACCTCCAACCATAAGTCTGTCAAGCTTATCAAGTTTGCAGACGACACCACCGTCATTGGACTCATCTCTGACGGGGATGAGTCTGCCTACACAATGGAGGTTGGGGCAGCTGGTGTCCTGGTGCAGCCACAACATCCTGGTGTTAAACACCCAGAACACAACAGAGGTTGTGGTGGACTTTAGGAAGCACCCAACTCGACTCCCTCTCATAACCCTGTCTGACACTCACATCACGATGGTGGACTCATGTCGCTTCCTGGGCACCACCATCACCCAGGACCTCAAGTGGGAGCCCACCATCACCTCTGTCATCAAACAGGCCCAGCAGAGGATGTACTTCCTGAGGCAGCTGAAGAAATTCAATCAAGTACAGTCGATGAGCCTGCTCTACACCGCATTGAGTCCATTCTCACCTCTTCAGTCAACGTGTGGTATGCTGGAGCCACCACCAGGGAAAAGAAGAAGCTGCAGTGTGTCATGCACTCTGCTGAGAAGGCCATTGGCTGCAAACTCCCCTCCATACAGGACCTGTACACCTCCATGACGCTAAGACGTGCAGGTTGGATCACAGCCGACCCGTCTCACCCTGGACACAGTCTCTTCAACTTGCTCCCATCTGGCAGGAGGCTCTGATCCGCTCATTTAAAGTCCCGCTTTTTCAGCGACTGGCCCTAGGCTCTGGAAAAGTCTGCCCCTAGAACTGAGGACCACTCAAAGCACGGAGCATTTAAGTCAAAACTAAAACTTATTAATTTGACTAGGTTTTAGTTATAGTTGAGTTGTGCATTTATTTTCTTTTATCTGGTTTGTTGTAGTTTTATTGTTGTATCTTGTCTTATTTTAAACTGGTATCTTATTGTTTACGCTCATCCTTTCATTTATAGTTTTAATTGTCTACTTTGTTTTTAAATGTTTTACTGGAGCATGAGTGTTCATGAGTGGAAAACTGCATCCTTACGTCCCCATTTGGTCTTGTACATGAAACATGGTAACCCTTAAGTGTAATTTATCAGTACATAACCACCCTCCCCCTCCCTGGGCCGGTGGAGGGGTTTGAGTGTCCCAATGATCCAACGAGCTAACCCTAACCCTCCTGGCATTGTAAGTAGAACTTAGAAACTATTTAGTGACAAAAATCTACTTTTTTTGCAGCTGTGCTGCAACTCCGGATGTGTCTTCAATTCTGACTTAGGCCCTGTCCACACGTAGCCGGGGATCTGCCAAAACGTAGATATTTTTCTACGTTTTGGCCTGTCATCCACACGAAAACGGAGTTTTTTCACACGAAAACGGATCTTTTTAAAAACTCCGGCCAAAGTGAAGATCTGCGTTTTCTCCGTTTTGGGTGTCTGCGTGTGGACAGACAAAACCGGAGTTTTAAGGTCCGCAACGTCACTTTCCGCGACAAAAAAATGCTGACATCACGTGTGCGACCTGTGTTTACACTAGCCGACAGCATGGATGCCCTCAGAGCTGCGCTCGCTTTATCAATTGTCCAAGCGCTTTTTGCTTGTTTGTTTTTGCAAGCGGAATTACTGCTCCTTGCGGAAGACCACAGACGAAGGACGAGGTTAAGAACGGGGGAAGTACTGCCGCCTACAGGTCTGGCATGTCCTTAACAACGTATTTATCCGGGTATGTGTGGACAGAGTTTCTTTTTAAAATGAGGTGGTGTGGATGCAAGTTTTTGGAGGGGCGGATATTTGTTTTAAAAAAAAACAGCTAGGTGTGGACTAGGCCTTAGTGAGTTTGAAGCTAGATAACTTTTCTCACTAGAACAGTGAGAAACATTTTTTTAAGGAAAATGACTAAAATAGGAGCGTAATGTAACTCTAATCTAATTACTGGTTTGAAAATAGTGATGCAGAACTGCCACCTCAACGATCCAGATAAGCAGACAAAAATGGATGGTCTGAGCGCGTTGCATTACTCATTTCTGGCATCTTTGAACTGTGCAAACATACAAGCAACAGAAACATGAACACAATTTGCAGTGGCCTAAATTTAGTTGCCTTCATTCACCTGGAAATGCCTCCTCACCGCTGATGCAGCTGCTCCTCTGGGTGTTTAAAGTCCCACTGCTGTTAAATGGTTTGTTCAGCTCCGCACCGCACTTGTTGGCCGTTTCTTCCTCCTCCTCTTCATTTCAAGTGACTTGCATTCCTTTTGTGGTGCATTGCTGCAGCTGATTTTTGGTGAGACTCCTCTGGTGTCGATCCTGTGGTATTGTAGCACTGTGATGAGCATGAGTGCGTACACTGATCCGGTGCATCTCTAAAAATAAAGCTTTGCTTGTTGTCTTAATAAGTAATATTAGTCTTATAATGGAAGTTCTACTCAACTAGAGCCAACACATCCTCAGATTGTACACAAAGTTACGTTCAGGTTTGATGAACGTATCTGTAGCTCCATCTCAAGTCCTGAGATGAAATGAATATCTCTATCATGGTTTATCATTCACACATGTTCATCAATTATCATTCAGTTTATGGTAAAACACTCCAGGATTTAAAAAACAGTTTCCGGGGGTCGTTAAATGATCCCTTTCAGGACAGGGGCGTGTCCAGGGAGTGGCCTGGGGTAGCACATGCCACCCTTGGAATCTGATTGGCCACCCCAGGCGCCACCACACTAATTTACCTTTAAATAGGCTTTTCATTGTCCAAAAAAGGCTTGGAGGTAAAACAAAAACAGCATAACCACTGGTGCCACCCATGCACAAAGTTGTGCCTCACCTGGGCCACCCCATTGTAAAAGATCTGGACACGCCACTGTTTCAGGAAAATCCAAACATTAGACTTTGTGTTTCAGAGCTGATCACGATCAGAGAGCGAGCTGAATAAAAAGCATTTGCTGTAAAAGGATCATTATTTTCCCTTGAAGAGCTGCTTGTTTTCCCTCTTTTTTCTCCAATAAAGCTTCATACAATTCAGAGTGCTTTCACTGGAAAAATCTACACAGAAACAGCAGCTGAGATTAAAACAGAGTGAAGGAAAAGAAAACCCAGCAGAAAGCTCAGACTGCTGTTGTTAGCCTGGACTCACCCGTGTGCAGGACGTCGGTCATGGCCAGGCACGTCACGCTGGGAGAACGTCTCCCTCAGACAGGATATAATACATTTGTAATACCGCTCAGTGCTGAGTCATTTGCACTTCTGACACTTTTCTACTTCTTATGCTTTTGGAAAAAAAGAGCAAAGGAAGTTGTGTTTTGTTTGTGAGACTGTTAAAAATTTAAAAATGGCTTAGGGGTGTCATGATATGGGGAAGGTGTCCAACCCAAAGCATGCAGAATCAGACTGTACACAGATCGTTGAGGAAAAGAATAATATTTTATCGTTGGACGAACGATGACTAAAGGCGCACTTGAAAATCCAGCGGATGAGGAACGGGAAGGCAGCGTGGAGGGAGAAGGTTCTAGGAGAGTGAGAGGAGGTAGTGAGTCGGGGTGTAATCCAAGAGGGCCGTTTGGAGCTGGAGAGGGAGCGAGGAGTCGATGGAGAGCGGGTCGGTCAGGACGGGTGGATGGATGAACGTAGAGCGGGAGCCGGTGCGGAGTCCTATGGAGTCTGGTTGAAGGATCCTGAGGCGTAGGAAGACCTGAGATAGGTGAGCCAAAAACATCCAACAGTTCCACAAAGTCCAAACATTCACACTGTAGCCCTGTAAAGACCTGGAGACACGAACGAGGGCCGGAAACTAGCAGTCAGTAACGATCATCCGGCGTTGAGTAGTGTTCACCATCCTCCTTATGAAGCTGACCCGCTGACTAGCTGACAAGGTGCAGCTGCCGCTCCCTCTCCTGCAAACAAAACACGCAGAGATGTTGAGAATGGGAAGAGTACTCACCCCGGCTCATGACAAGGGGGTTGTTACTCTGGATTGTTCACGCATCTCCTCATTGAAAAGGAGTAAAAGAAACTGTGATGTTTCTGTATTATTGCTAACAAGAAATCATTTAATAACGCATATAGTGTGTTTCTTTTCCCCGTCTTCAGACATCCTGCTCCATAAATAATCAAGTCCTTCCCTGATCCCTGCAAGTAATTATCTGTGTTCTCTGACAGCCACAGGCAGCAGCAAACTGACAGGTCTCCACGAGGGAGATGCTGTGTAAATTTTATGAGTGACAAAGGAGATTAGTGGAGTGACTTTGTACATCCAACTTTGACCACCTTGAAGCTGCAGCAAGGTGAAACGCCCAAACGATGCACGCGTGAACGGATTTATCCAAATAATAAAGGTGAAAAAAATGAACAAAACCCAGAAAACGTCACTTTTTCGTGTCTGCGATGAATCACAACTTCTCAAGTTTCCTCCGAGTGTGTTTGCTTCTTGTCTGTTGTCATATTTTGGCAGATGCTTCAGATACCGTGTTGAATTTGGGGGAAAGCAATACTTTTCCACAGAAACAGTGATTCTGGAGAGGCACTCATCAGTTAAATGGCAACCTGCCTTGACAATTCCTGTCTCTGAAACTCCCCTTTATCTCGCACCTATTGTGTGTTGCTGCAGACAGACCAACCCTCAGCATTCTTCGCTCTGATTTGCCATTGATGGTTTCTCATACAGTGAGTCTGCTCGGAGAGCCTTTGTTCCCCCTAATTACAGGGACAGTGATTTCAGCACGCACCTATGTCTAGCCTCCAGCTCTGTGATTGTCGAGGAGATTTGATGAAGGCATCAGGCACGTGTGAGTGAAGGGGAGCATGGACATCCCATCACAGCTGTGTGTTTATCCAGCCTGCTGGAGGACTGATGCCCCCCCACCACCACCACCACCCCACCCCCACCCCCGCCTTCTCATCAAAGAACAGCGGAGGTGGGCCTCGGCAGATTCCTGCAGGTCTCGCTCTCTCCGTGCATCTGTCTGTCTCTCAGGACGTGTCATGGAAAGTGACGATAACAGGGTTGTGTGTGGAGTTCAGCGGCCACGCAGCGCTGCAAATCTCCCTGGCCATCTTGCACGGCTCACGCTGTTCAAACAGGCTCCACGCTGGCTTGTGTCTTGTCTTGTCAAGTGGCTGACATTCTGATTTAATCAACATCCACGCCTGCCAGATGAATTAGATCACTATCAAAAATGCACAGGGAGCGCCGTGTCCCTCACTCGTCAGAACCAAACTCATCTGCTCATTTATTTATTTATTGCCGTCCCAATGAGAGGAGCAGTGCAGCACTGTGTGGGCTTTGGGTTGCCTGTCCTCAGTGCTTTGTCAGATGTGGCGGAGCCCCGGGGACTTGCATGATTCTATCTCCGTTTTGCATCTATTGAAAACACGTATTGGTGGTCTGGAGAAGGAAAAACAAACATGGCATTTATCTCTTCTTCCTGTCTTCCGAGCATCTGACTGCTTTCTGTTGTCAAAGCCAAAGGAATCCACCACTCGGTTTTAATTTCCACCCCAAGAAGTGGCTAATAAATCTCAAAGCCGAGCACTCTGAACAGATACTGATCTGTTTCTGTTTGATGGATGACATGGAAGTGTTTGGACGTGTATGTTGACCGTGCTTCTCGTGGAACGCAGCAGCTTTTTGTGCTTCAGTTTGCTGTGATGATTAAAACAAACAGGGAGGATGAGCGCACGTTAGCCAAACAAATGATAGCCGCTTGATTGAGAAGAAACAGCTGAACGGGGCTGATGGTGTTTTGACTTGATGGTATCGGGGCCAAACTGTCTGCTCTCTGAGCTGAGATTTCTGGAGCTGCATTCCTGTGCGGGGAAGTGTTTTAGTTCTGCTGTGAATCTCAGAACTCGGGCCACCAGAGGACACAGGATGATGTTTTTCCACCGGATGGACTTCATTTAAACTCTCAGAAATCCCTCTCAGGTGTGCGTCTACAACTGCATTACCTTTGGAGTCAACCCTCGTGAAGATGGCAACTGCTAGGAACCAAAATGGCTACAACCCAATTGGTTTTAAAGGTATCAAGCTAAAATTAAGTGTTTTCAGATTTTCGATCAGAATGTTACCTGATCCAACAGGTGACGGGTCGCCCCCGCCCCACTCCCCTCTGCTGAGACAAAATCTTCTGGCCGAGGTCAAAAGTACCGCTCTCTGTTCGCCACGGGAGATTTGCTCTCAGGCCAAGGACATACTGTATCTCATTCGAACGTGTGCTAGGAACTTCCTCCTAACTTTTCTTAATGCGGTCCAGCACGCCCCTAGAGATTCTACCAAACTGTACCTGAAAGGAGGAAACCCCCGTCAGTCTGAGGGTGGTAGACGCTAATCCAGACCGACTTGATTCCTAACAATCCACACAGTTCACGTAGTGTGTGGAACATGAATGAGGTGTCTTGGTCGGTTAGGATTTCTTTCAGAATCCCAACCCGGGAGATGAACTGAAACACTGCTTGTGCAACTTTTTGGCTGAAATGCCATGCAGGAGCTGCACTTCCTCTGGGTATCACATTGCATATTCCACTAGGACCACATCAAAGTGATACCCACAAGTGCTTCGTGGGAATGGACAAATCAAATTCATCCTGAGGCACTTGAACGGCACCTCCATTAACAAGAGGTGCTGCAGGGACGCCCGTGGGGTGGCTGGTGAGTTTACCATATGGCATTCTGGACGGGCCGTACACCACACACAGTTTCCTGGCTGCCCAGCCAATAAACACGGTCCGTCACTCGAGCAAGTGTTTTGTCATATCCCAAATGTCCGGCCATGAGGTTGTTATGAGCTTCCAGGAACTAATTTTCCAGACATTTTCTTTGGTACCAGCAGCTGGGAAAGTCAACATCTATAGGTGTCATGGCTCACCCGATAAAGCCTGTCCTTAATTATGTTAAAATGTGGATTGGAGAGTGGAGAGTCAGGGCGCACCTTTTAACCATTGATAGCCATCACCTGATTCAAGGCAAAGTGTAGAGTGTCATCACGAGACTGCTCCAGTGGAAAATCCCCTACAGGTTGTAATGGAGGGACAACCAGGGGCCCTAGAGGGGCCCCTGTCGACCTTCACCTGCCTGGAGCAGTGGAGAACAGCCTCACATCACCGGAGAGCACCCCATTTACCCTACAGCTAACTACAGGCCATGAGCGCACCCCCACACATTGTTTCAGCAATGCTTGAAAACCCGGCCAATCAGTACTCAGAATCAGAGGATGAAACAGGCGGGAACTAACCGCGGCCTGTATCGTATGCTTTTGGCCTTTAAAATGATTTTATAGCTAGAAAGTTGGACCATAACAGCGTATATCCCGTGTATACGCTCAATTAACAACCAAGACTTGTTCCTCATTGCCTCAGGACGGACCAGTTGCTGGTGTACAAGCAACTGGGAACACCCTGAGTCCATTAGCGCCTGTGTGACACCCCCCTTAGCCTTACAACCACCAGTAAAGGGTCCCTGAGTCCAGTCTGGGCGAGTCTGGTCACTCAGCTCTCGCAGTCAGTCTCACTCGAGGGGCGGTCTTGTCGCAGGTGTCCGGCGTCCCCACATTTCCAGCAACAGATCGGGATGGTGCTCATCGGCTCCCGGGTTTGAGCTTTCCCACGCGGTGATGATCCCTACGGCTGCGCACGGCTACAAACCAATTATTATCAGAACTATTAAGTAAAAAACTAGTTTTCTGTGAACCACACCTTTAAGATAAGAAAATAAAACCTAGGGATTTAGAAGTTACTATCATCTGTCACATCTTTGTGAGGACGATCAAAAAGAAACATTTCAAAGCTGATGTTGTCCAGCACAAAGTTTCCAGATCTGTCTGGAATAGCTAACGAGCTGCGGGGGTGACAGTCCTCCTCAAAACTGGCCACTTTACAAAGGTGTATCTCTTCTACGGTAGGCGGGTTCATGTTGAAGGATCACCATGACACAGTTTGTCTTTGGAGGTCAAAAGAGTCTCTGCTAGTTCCGCCGGGCACCGCAAACACAGACATGAAGCGAACAACCTTAGAGGTTTGGCAGATCTCAGGGGGACAGTTTATAAATGAATGAATGAATGAATGAATGAATTATTTAATTAATTAATTAATTAATTAATTAATGATTGAATGAATGAATGAATGATTGAATGAATGAGTGAATGAATGAATGAATGAATACATAAATAAATACATACATAAATTAATTAATTAATTAATTAATTAATGATTGAATGATTGAATGAATGAATGAATGAATGAATGAATGAATAAATAAATACATAAATACATAAATACATAAATACATGAATGAATGATTGAATGAATGAATGAATGAATACATAAATAAATACATACATAAATTAATTAATTAATTAATTAATGATTGAATGAATGAATGAATGAATGAATAAATAAATAAATACATAAATACATGAATGAATGAATGAATGAATGAATGAATGAATATTCTCAGTAAACACAAATGAACGACATTACTGGCTGCCCACTCCAATTACAGAACATTTTGTGTAATTGTTGTAACAAGACCGTTGCCATGGGTCTCACACACACACACACACACACACACACACACACACACACACACACACTGCCCTTTTGCACCAACGGCCCCTCTGACCACCACCAACACAGGCAAGTCTGGTGAAGAGTCCTGCTCAAGGACACAACAGCAGAATTCCCATGAGGGAACTGGGATTGATCCGACAACCTTCCTGTTACTGAAGGAGCCGCTCTACCTCCTCAGCTTCTGCTGTAATTTGTTAGCCCAACCAACCGTAGTGGCTTCACTTGTGGGCCATTCCCATCTGTACCGGGTCGGCCCGGGCCGGGTAGCGTAGGTTGTTTACATATCTGGGTGGCCTGGTATTTTTCCGGGCCAACCAAGGCTCATTCTCAGCCCTCTTCTCGAGGGGGTCTGCTTCAGGCCGACCAGGACCAACACACCCACTGCTGACAGCAAATTCACACCTTCCATTAGAGCAAGCCTCTGATTGGTGGGTAGAATCAGCCCACATGGGCTTAAGGCAAGGATGTGTGGAATCAACCGGGCCAGGCTGGGGCCGACTGGGGCTACCCGGCCCGGGCCGACCCGGTACAGATGGGAATGGCCCATTGGACTCAGATCGTGTGTTTTTAGATTGAACCATATCAAGTGAAATCCTATCAAATGGTAACAAGAGACGATCACATTCAAAGGCTGTGGTTGGCGTTCTTTCCATCGAGGGACACTGGGAACGCCAGGCCTTTGAACCTTGGTGTCTTTTTTATGGAAAACAAAAGAATGACACAGGTCTAAATGGCCTGAATTTATGCTCATTCATACCGCAGAAAGACTCAGGTTTAAATGATTTAAAGTTGAACAGAATAACTTAGTTGCCTTTAAATTACTGCATGAAAAGTGGCCCATTCAGTGACGGTTCAGTGTGTTCCTAATGTGAGTGTGCCGCATGAATTATCAGTGGGTGGATGGCTGCGGTGTAGCTGAGCTGAAGAGATTCAGATTGAGACGTCCACTCACGGCCCACTGGTTTGATATTTCCATCATCGACAGCAAAGGAGACTCTGACAGTCGGGCTGCACAAAGCCAGCTGTTTTCATGGTTTGAAGCGTCCTGAAGGTGCATCCAAGTCGAAGCATCGGTGGGAGATTATTAACCAAAGTGACACGCAGAACACAGACATCCTCGGTCAGAAAACCACTTCTGTTCCTCTCCTTCTGCTGCTCCCATTTAAATGTGAAACTGTGTCAGAATGCTCATTTGTGTCACAGGTTGTGCTGAAGATGACGACCTATGACCTTTGACAAGTGGCATTAAACAAAAACCATGGACTCGTCTGAAAAAACAAAAAGGAACGCTAAAGTTGGAATAATGATCATGACTTTCTTGTGGAACGA
>NC_091755.1:40313071-40363071 GCF_043380555.1 Nothobranchius furzeri
TTACTATTATTATCATCATCATCATCATCATTATTATTAATATTATCATCATGTTTTCACCTGCTTATCCAAGTCTTTGTCATAGGAAGAGCGCCCCTGTCGAAATTGGGGCCATAAACAGAACTTTATTCATATTTACAACATCAACAACTGCTTGAGCTCCTAGAGAGCAGCCACTTGGCTAGGTTGTTTTTATCAAGTATCCTTAATCACTTGTAGACGCTGGTCTTTGTTTTGTAAATGTGGCCATTACAGGTTTACTGAACAGCTGAAACACTAAACCTTATTTTCCAAACTAATTATTATTTTCAAACCAAGCAGCCATTTGGCTTAGCTCAGTACTGCTGTTGGGGTCAGAAGATCCTGGGAGTTCTGGTGTTAACCACTCCTTTAAACCAGGTGGTGGTTGTATATTCGTTTAACTCGACATCAGAATATGAAAAGCAGGTTACTGGATAATTTAATCTCCAGTCCAAATCCAGACAGAAGTATAATCTCTTCTGTGTCTCGATAAGCTGCTGGGGTGTTAATGCCACGCAGTTTTCTTTTTTACTTCAAGAACATACCTGTGGAGATAAACTCCCTCCAACACGTCGCGGGTCGACCCCGGGGGCCTCCTGCCAGCAGGATAAGCCTGATGCACCTCCCCTTGCAGTCATCCAGGAAGTATCTTCACCAAATGCCCAAACCACCTCAGCAGGCTACTCTCAATGTGGAGGACCAGCAGCTCTACTCTGAGCCCCTCCCAGATTTCAGAGCCTCTCCACTGATAGCAGCCTGACTGGGGGGTTGGTGGGCGTGGCCAGTAACAGCTTGTTTTCTTGATGAGACAGAGCAGAGCTCATTCTGTCAAGAATAAAACTGCTGAAATCTCTTCATGTTCTGGTTTAGGCCATAGGACGACCAAATCGTTTTAAGTCATACTTGGTCTTTTTGAAAGTTTAAAACATTTCAGCTAATATTGAATGCTCTTTAAATGTATGACATTGTTCTCGACATGTTGGCTTCGACTAGTACAACTTACTGTTCTTGAGATACGACTTCAATCTTTAATCTTCAAGTCAAAAAACAATTCCTTCGTTTCCCATTCTTCTGTTTGGCCCTAATAGGCTGCCATACTTGACGTCTTTAAAATGTTGAACCTAAAAAGCCCTCAGGGCCACATTCCTGCTGACCACACAACCTAAAGTTAGCTCCACACCCCAGTCTGATTACACGAGTTCTGAGCAGAAATCAACATAAAACACACCATTCTGGCTGTCGTTGCAGGGCTCTGAATTCTGAACAAATATTCTGGGATGATGTTCTCATGCTCGTGGAATTCCAGCGTTCACAAAGGACACGGGGAGAGGGTCAGATACTGATCAGGTCAAAGGTCACCTTCCACGAGTCGTCCATTCTTCTATCAATCCCTGTGAAGGACACCGGTTCTGTCTCTTCGTTACAGTGTCGCTGGATCTGTTTGTGACTCAGATGTAAATGTTCATGCCTGTGAAACCTGGCTGGAGGTTTTACAGTCACAATCCGTGTGCACAGCCTAAAGATGTCGTCAACAGGAATGTGAGATGTGCCTCCTGCGGCACCTGCTTTAGCCTTTTGCGCATGTGGCGCCAGATGCTCCTGAGTGGAGATCTCATTTATAAAAGCCAACCGGTGTTAAATTTTGGTGTTTTGTATGCTTATTATTCTGTTTATTTTTTATTTTAAAAGTATTGTAACGAGTATGAAAGGTTTGTGGTCTAAGTTAAACATAAAGGGACATGATGATCATAACGAGCATCTGGGACCATTGTTACTGCTGTTTGATCTGGAGAAAGGAACAAGGCCTGGGCAATAACACCTTCAGGCTGAGCGCTGCAGTTTCAATTTGTTAACGCCATTGTCCTGAGCTCTTTTCAGCAGACATGCTATTTATCATTTAGGTGGCCGTTATTTTTAATGAGTCTGTTATCATTCATTTTAGGGCATCCCACCTTTCCTTGACACTGGTAGTATTTCTTTTTATATAGGACATAGGATTTATGTCTCCTTCTCCGCTCAGAGTCCTGTCCTAGCCCCCACCCCCCCACCCCACCCCCACCCCCCCAGCTGGCTCTCAGCTGGATGGCAGCTCACCAGGGTGTTGTGGTGAACCTTCGTCCAGCACACCAGAACTCACAGACATTAAAGTCAGCTGTGTGAGAAATCACTTACACAACAAAAAGCCACAAGAACACATCAACGCTCTCCTCTTATTGGTGTTGTTACAAGCACAATTCAACGTTGTCGCAGTGGTGCCCCCAAGGGGTGGCCAGGGGTGGCTACATGAACGACACATCAACACATCAAAATACAAAGAAGATTCTTTACTTATATCAAGATTGTCCCAAAAGTATTTTTAATCTTTGATACTTTCTACACTTTCCTCTCTTTCACTAGCAAACAAAAAACTGTTTAACATCAGCTACAGTCAAGTATAACAAATACACAACCATGCACTTACACGCACACACACACACACACACACACACACACATGCATGCACACGCATGCACACGCACACACACACACACATTCACACAAGCACACACGAGCACACACACACACACACACACACACACCATCGACATATAAATATTGGACAATAGGTTTCCATAGGCTCCAATAACACGTTTTTGAAGAAAAACGGGAGGTGGCCACCACCGCCATTTTGACCGTGTCACAGGTTCCGTCGAGCCCAGACAATTCCACAAAAGGGAAGAGAGGAGGAGCTGAGGGTGGGGCTGCAAGGCTGGGATCAACTGACGACACCTGGTCGAACTAGCTACAAGCTAACCTGAAGCTAACCAAAAGCTAACGCGGAGGTGGGAGCTAAGCTAACGGAGGTAGCAACCTAGCTACAACCGGAGTTAACTGTGCACAACACCAGAGCTTCTGAGTCAGAGATACGCCGGGCTGACCGCTGGGTAAAACCGGGTGGAACACAGAGGTCTCCCGAAAGCTGCTGAAAGCCGGCAGCCCGCGCAGCAGACAGAACCTGTGATCAGACAGAGATGCACCGAGCTGCGGGGAGGCGAGAACGGGTGGAAAACATCGGTCTCCCGAGAGCTCCACAAGCCGATAGTCTGAACCCAGCTCCACCAACATGTTATATTTCAACCCATTTTCTAAAGTGCAGCATTATGTTAAATGTACTGGGTTTTACCCTATTACATTTAAATTTCATGGTTAAACAGTACATGTTACAATCGAAGCTCAGCTCGGCAGTGACCTAAAATACATAAATATAATTTTACTTACTGAAAAAAAATGAAGTGGAGACTTCTTGGACGCTCTATTAGTGCAATTAATGCCACAGCAAGTCATTTTGTCCAACAATTGCACAAAAAATATCGAAAAAAGCATACACAAACACAGAGACTCAAAATCCCGGAGCAGTTTCCAAGCCAGACCGAGGCTCTACTGAGGCCTTTCCACGGAGCTAGCTCTGTGGTCACGTGGGTCTGATGCTCATTAATTATACCGAATTTTAGGCTTTTAATACACTTAAACAGAAGAGTGAGAAAAAATTCACCCCCCTCAGAGTTGTCATGAGTGTAAACTAGATCATTTAAACCAAAAACATGTTTTGGTACCAGGCTGTAAACATGTTTATTTCTGCTGTGAAATTGGTATTTTTAACATGGGAGTCAATGAGGATTTGCTCGCTTCTGACACCAGCCCCTAGTGGATGAGGGTGGAACTGCAATTTATTTCATTTCCGCGTTTGCTTCAATTTTTCACCCGCATTGTGGGGGCTTGACACACACACACACACACACACACGCATGCATGCACGCACACACGCACACACATGCACATGCACACACACACGCACGCACGCATGCACATCCACACACACACGAGCACAACCACACGCACGCACGCACACACACACACACACTCCCCAAAAAGCCATTTCCAGCTTTAACAAGAATCAACATTTTTACACTGAGGATGTGCAGAGTGCCCTAATTATTGTACAAAGATAAAACACTTTGTGACTTAATTATCAGAAAAGTGTTATGTGGTTATTGCCTCATGTGACCTGCCAATAACAAGGCAAGTGTCAGAGGAACTCATTCTGCCGGACAAAATGTATAAAGTTTCCCAGAATGCCAGTTGCCAACATTCTCAGCCCAGTGGCTAAACAGGGCCTCAGCTATCCCATTGTTGGATATGATTACATGAGATGAGAAGCATTTCAATTGGCAGAATGTGGATTTATTTGGAGAAGATAATAATTGTAACTTTTTGATCATCAGTGCAGCACACCTTCGGACCCTAAAGCATGCAGGTAAATCTACAGCAGCCTATACAACCTGCTCTATGGAGCCCATTCAGTGATGACATCTAGCTAGTATCTCACTGGGTTGTGTTAATTAAGTTTTTAAGCTAAATTATTTATTTTTTGTTGTTAATTGAAAAAATAATCAATCAATCTCTTTAAGAATCATATGATTATTTCATTTGTATTAATGTTATTTTAGTTAAAAGGGGCAGAAAACATACGTTTTTCTTCTTTCTGTCCCCTTTTTCATTTTGGCTTGCAGCAATTTAGTTCTGACTGTATTTTTATTTTAATGTCAATAAATGAAAATAAAAGATTAAAAAAAATAATAATCATCATTTTAATATAATAAAATAACCTGTTAAAAAGCACTAGATTATAGGAAATGACATCTGCTCACTAAAATGTTTCTGTGGGAGACCCCCAGACCAACATCCCATTACATGAGTTCCTCTATCTATCTGTCTCCGTCCTCAGAGGTGAGGACAAGACTGGGACATGTGAATAAACATGTCTCAGTCTTTGCCTCTTCAGAGGAGAGAAAACTTGTTACCAGAAGGTAAATAAAGGCTTTGCTGCTCCGAGTTAAATCAAGAATCTCAACTTGATATAGAATCAGGCGTTTCGGAGCCGGGACATGTAGAACACATGCAGCCACACTGGTCTTCAAGGACCAGGTCTGCTCCCCACATTATACAGAAGAGTTATTGGTCTTATTTCTTCTAATGCTCATTGTGAGCATGTTTAGATACTTTATTATACATTCTAATAGGGATGTAAGAAAATATTGATATGGCAATATATCATGATATTTTTTCCTGCGATTATTACATCGATATTCAAAAGCCGTGTATCTAATTCTTGAAAGAATTTACATGCAAACTTTTGTGTATTTTCCTTTCGTTTTGTGCAATTCAATCGCCACACGCTAGTTGGCAGCAGTGTGCAACGGGTTTTGTTTCCACCATTGAACTGTAAATCCCTCCATCATGGTTCAGATACCTCATGTTAAACATGTTACGTATCAGTTTGGACTGTTTATTGAACATTCTTACAATAACTTCAGTAAAAAAAAAATTGCTTGAAACGTCTGACTGAATGTATCGCAGTATATCGTGATGTATTGCATCGTCTCCCCTGTATCGTGATATGTATCGTATCGCCAGAATTTCAACAATACACAACCCTGCATTCTAATATTAAATAACTGATCTTGATGATTTTCTTTTACAAAGTGCACCAGGTTGATGCTTTTCTGTCCAGAATTACTGGTACTGTCATTTGCTACAGGATTATTTGCTGGGCAGTGTGTGTGTGTGTGTGTGTGTGTGTGTGTGTGTGTGTGTGTGTGTGTGTGTGTGTGTGTGTGTGTGTGTGTGTGTGTGTGTGTGTGTGTGTGTGTGTGTGTGTGTGTGTGTGTGTGTGTGTGTGTGTGTGTGTGTGTGTGTGTGTGTGTGTGTGTGTGTGTGTGTGTGTGTGTGTGTCTTCTCGATCCCCAGTGAGTCGTGGAGGATGGCTGCTTATACTGAGCCAGGATTCTCTGGAGGTTTCTTCCTGTTAAAAGGGAGTTTTCCTCTCCACTGTCGCTAAATGCTTGCTTAGTATGAGGATTGCTGTAAAGACTCCGACACCAGTTAATTTGCTGGGTTCCTTACACAGGAAACTTTTTTCTGATTGGCTTAATGAACTTACCTGTATTGGAGTGTTTACTATGTGAAGGGCCTTGAGACGACTCGTCGTGATTTGGCGCTTTATAAATAAACTTGAAGGTTTGGACCCCCCGGTGTAGTTGGACTTTTAAAGATCATAAATTCGTGGCAGAATTAATGTGTGCCTTATATTAAATTGTTTTTAGAACTCAACATCCAGTCCCTTCATTTCGGTGCTGTCTTTGTAAAATGTGCGTGGGGTGCCATTAATATTCGTGAGATTCTCCACTGCTAAAAATACATTGTTGCTCTTAACCAGCAGCCGTGCCGAGGACCAGGAGATCACTACGGCAAGCTTCTAGGCCCCACCCACAGCCACTTACATCTGGGCAGGTCGTGCTCAGGACTCTGTGGCCTGAGACGTAGGGACGCCCAGAACCAGGTGGAGGCCCGACAGAGCTCATGGGCCTCACCAGGCAGCCACCAGGAGTGACCAGAACACCCAGCTCCGGACATGAGTGCTGCAAATGCACAGGCAGATGGAGGTACCCTCCACCAGTAGGAAATGTGGCAGGGGAGAATGGGCTAAAGAGGTGGTAACACCACAAGATGTCCCAGGAGACAGGAGGAGCCCCAGACAATACCTGATGTGATGCAGTCACACACAAACACAGTAACACACACACACACACACACCCTAATGGTCACACGTAAACAAATCTAACTGAAAGACACACAAGACTACACCCACTCACACTCCCTAAACACACCCTGCACACTATGGTCCAGGTTACTGCTGCACAGAGGTCACAACCATTCCTGGACCCAGGAGATGGTCCAGGTCATATGATGAGCAGACAACCCCAATGCAGGGCAAGCAACCCACTACCCCAGATACCACCCAGGCGGCCAGCGCCCACTCCTTGCCTCCAGCCCCGGGCAGCAAACTTGGAACAGAGGCATGAGATGACCCCTAGTCTGATGAGCTTGACAAGTATAAGAAGCATATTGCCTCAAAAACAAAACCCAATCCTATCTTTAGTGAAACGCCTCTGGAATACGTCTGAAACATTGCATGCCATGTGATCACAACCATAGACTATAACGGCTTTTATCTGATGCAGAAATACCTCTGCGTTATTGCGCTGCAGTTGCTCGCGGTGTGAATTGGGCGGGGAGGTGTTTGCATGTCAGAAGTCTGATTTTCCTCAGACTAAGGCTATAATTTGGTTTTCTTTTACCGCATGTAAACCCAGTGATGGTCAAGCTTGCCCGGCTCCAGAGTGCCTTGTTAGTTTTGGTCCTTTTTCATCAAAGTACCTGTTCTTCCTTGTCAAAAGGAGTCCGATTTAGGCGTTTAAATGGGGTGCCTAACAGACGCCTTGGTTCGGAGGTTTAGCAGGTGCAGGTTGGAAGAATTAAATATCCTTTCTAGCCTGGGAATGCCTTGGACTCTCCTGGAGGGAGCTGGAGTGCGTCAGTGGGAAGAAGGAAGTCTCCATTCCCCCTTCCTGGTTTTGTTATCAAAAGAGGGGATGGATGAATGTCACCCAACTTGTCCTAACATAAAGCTTGTCACACAAAAAAAGAAAATGTGCATGTTCTCTTTCATTGTCATGTCCAATTATTCACTCACAGTTCCAGCCTAGAGGGACAATAAAGACACATTGATACACACGGCTATGTGACTGCATTCAAAAAAACACAACCAGTCAATTCTAGCTCTCTACTGGTAAATCCCGAAGACTACCAACTGGAAGTGACCCAATCAGTGCCTCAGACGACACACACTGGTTTGGACTGTTGCCACAACCCAGATAACAAACAAAAACCTTGTTGCCTCATAAATCTTTGGAGTAATATGTGCATCAAAGTAAAAAGAATACGGTTATGATCAGGTAAGTAAGACTAGCTAAGCAATTTGATGTCATTTTACATACTGAATGTGAAATTGAAACGTCCTGGCCGCTTGGCTCATCACTATTTCTGATGAAAACGCTCCAGCAGTGTGCCCACGCTGTAGCTCGTACTCTTGCTAGCAGCACATGTTTGTTTGTACTTGTGTTTGCTTTAAATGTCGGGTCATGGCGCCTGCTCCCTGAAGTGTTGATCCCGGTCATTCGTGAAGCTGGCAAAAACTGTAACGGTAGGCTTAAGAACGTGCACTTGGCATCTTTCTCACTTTCTCCCATGCACATGTACGTCTGCACACACGGCTCTCATAGCAGAAAATCAGCCGACAGATTTCACACAGCAAGGCGCTTTCTGCTCTACTACGCTTTTGTGCGGTGGGATCAGGATGTCTGCCCGGAGCCAACACGTGCTTCCTCTTGTGCCATTCCTGGATTCCTGTAGGAACCTCCACAGAATCCACGTTCCCAGGTGTGCCCAAGATATGAAGTGGGATAAAAGTAACGAGACAAGCAGTGCCTCCTTCAATGAAAGCTATTGCCAGGCCGTCTGGGGTAATTCATCACAGTTGTTGCGAGGACAATGCCACTAAGCCAAATCCAAGTGCAGATGCATCATAGTTGCACACCGAGCATTTTGTAACAAATAATGTTGTCATCAATTTTCATCTTTTGTTTAAACATATTAGTCTTGTGGACAAGATAGGTCATATTTCAGCAGGTTGATAAATTTTCTCCCCTCTCCTCTTCACAGAATGTGCACTTAATTAATTACACAACCTTTAATTGGACAGATTATTCCTAATGGTGGTACAGTGCTAAATGTATAAACTCTGAGAGGGCTCACAAGTAATTATTTTAATGCCACTTTCCCAGCTAGCTGCAATCAGTATATTTCAAATAATTGCTATTTTTCACAGAGTAAGGTACAGATACTCTAAATTAGACAAATTACCTTTACTGTTGTGTGTTGCATTTTTTGCAGCTGATGCCTCATCTACTCCATCATCTGCACACGCTGAGGCTGTGTGGTGTTAAAGGGCGTGTGATCACCCCTTGATATTTTACGATATCTGGCAGTATTACCTCCTGTTTAATTACCTCGGTAATGCGCATTGATGTACATGATGGATTTTTACGGAAGCTCACTTCTTAACTATCGGATGTGGCGACATGAGTGATCATCGCTGCTGAAGTAGTCTTAAAGATAAATTAATAATTGTGAGAGAGGAAGCAGGATACAATTAGCAAATGTGGCCGACTAAAGAAGACAAACACACTGTGGTGTTGTTTTAACGGCAAATATCGACAATTAATTTCATTTTTGGCTCACTTTAAAAAAAACAGCTTTGGTTTTGCACTGTTCCAGCTGAAATCATAACCGTTTCCCTAAAAATAAACAGAAATAAGCTGGCAAACAACATTCCTTTAACCCCTGGAAGCTTTTTTTTTACACTGTTGTGGAGGTGGAGCAATTTGAAACCGAAGAAAAGAATGATAGCGGTGTTAAAACTTCACAGCTTGACTCTGAGATAAGGAGACACTGGTTGAACTAATGGCTGAGGCCTGGTTTGCGCGTGCCGAGGCCTCAAAATCGAATAATTCAAAGCATGCACGTCAGCCTCGTGCTCATTACCATGACTGATCATACCGTCTACCGGTATCCTGCCCGTCTGGCACCAGGGACCCGCAGGTGGTACTTTATCTAACATCCGTGTCAATTTTTCACCAACGTTTTTCGTTTCTAAGCAGTATAAAATCTGAGCTTGGCGCGTAATAAAAAGCAAAAATATAAAAAAGGATGAATAATTGAATAACCGCAGCTTCTGTTTGTCCGAGCTAAAACAATGCAGTTTGTTTTTTTCCCGATGGTAAACATTTAGGGGCTAAAAATGCTCAGAATCTCTGCGTCACCGACCATCATTCTTCTCCCTCCAGTATCGATGGCCTCCTTTTTTTCCTCATTCCCCCCCCCTCTCTGTCCCTTGTCCTTCTCTTTTATTGCTTTGTACAGCAAAGCACCATTACTGATCTCTTCCAAAGCACAAACTAAAAATCTATCCCGTTGTCATTTGCTGCACCGTGCCATCTATCATCGGGGGTGCTTGGCAGCGTCTCCGTACGAGAGAGGAGGTGCTGGAACAGGAGGCAGAGTCAAGGACTTTCACGCGCAACAAAAAACTTGTCACAATTATTTATGGCTCTTGCTGGGACACATAATGGGACACATCAAACTGCTGTTTTTTTGTGTGATGAGCGCCCTCACATCGCTGGCTCCCTTGTCGAAGTGGGTCACAGGCATCTCTTGCCTTACACATACAATTTCCAAGACAATGGCAGAGCACTTGGGGAACTGACAGTGACAAATACTGGAGCCCCCACGGAAAGCTGGGCAGGCTGTTACATGAGTGATTGCGCCAATAATCATGCGGAGTCGTCACGTGTCTGTGGAGCAGGAGGGAGATGGGCAGCAGGGGTGGCAGGGGGCGGGAAGAGACAGAGAGTGAGTGTACGAGTGCGTGTGAATAGGACAAGGAGGAGCTAGGAGGAGCTAGGAGGGGGGGGGGGCGGTGTTCCATGAGCCTGTGTCTAACAGGTCCTGGCAAATCATTTTTTATTTCCTTATCATCCATCTCCCACTTCCTCCCCTCAGATGAGTTGCTGCTAAATGACTGTCACTCTGGATGGTGCTGTGATACGTTCTGCTGTAGCGCCCGTAATTGGGAAGGGGGTCACCAGTGCCTGTTTCACTGTGTGACCTTTCTTAAACTCGGCCGCCCAGGGAATTGGACAGAGCCTCAGATTAAATTACTTCTGCAGTGCCTCGGCCCTTATCCTTAAGTGCTGGCACTTGGCTCCAGTTCATGGGAAAGAGGCTCCGTGTTCTCGCTTCAGCACTTCAGACACCGAGCACAGACTTGCCCTGTTTGCCAGCCTGAGTTAACAGGAAAGCGAGCGTTGGTGTGTGTTGTCCTGCTGTAGCTGCCATACACGACAGCTCACAGAGGTCCAAAACGGTGTTTCAACTCTCCAGATGTGCAGGATGCATTGTATTTGTGATCAAAAGTAAACAACCTTTTATGGTTTTACATATCAGGGAATAACACACTTATCAAGAACACCTTACAAGGCTTTCAAGTCCTGATGAAGAAGACCACTGAAGCCACCTTACACACTCGTTTAGTTGCTTGTGGGGAAAAAATCTGCAAATGTGGTGATCTAAATGGGATGAAGATGAGTTGCTGGAGTTCACACTGATCATCAGAATGGAGAATAAAGTATATTTGAGGGGCATTTAAAGTGATATGGTTGTTGGTTCCAGGCTGGCTGGTCTAAACATCTCAGAACCTGCTTGTCTACTTTGGCTTGAGCAATCGTTTCTAGGGTAAACAGAAAGGTCTGGAAAAGAGAAAATCTCCAGTGAGTGAGCAGCAGTTGTGTGGATGAAAATGTCCCGCTGGGGTGAGAGGAGAACGGTCTGGCAGGTTTTAGATGGCGGAAAGACAACCGCAGCTTAGACTGGTTCCTACCGAGATCTGCAGAACGGCCTCTCTGAACATCAGCAACCGCTCCAGAGGGACTCCAGCAGCAGAAGACCACACCAGGTGTTACTCCTGTCGACTTAAACCAGGAAACTGAGGCTACGAGTTCCACAGGATCACCAGAACCGGAGCAGAAGAGACTGGAGAAACCCGTCTTCCTCTGATGAGTCCGGATTCATTTCAGCTGCAACTTAGTTGGGTCAGATGTTCCATCAAACAATAAGGCCCTGTCCACACGTAGCCGGGGATCTGCCAAAACGTAGATATTTTTCTACGTTTTGGCCTGGCATCCACACAAAAACGGAGTTTTTTCACACGAAAACGGATCTTTTTAAAAACTCCGGCCAAAGTGAAGATCTGCGTTTTCTCCGTTTTGGGTGTCTGCGTGTGGACGGACAAAACCGGAGTTTTAAGGTCCGCAACGTCACTTTCCGCGACAAAAAATGCTGACATCACGTGTGCGACCTGTGTTTACACTAGCCGACAGCATGGACGCCCTCAGAGCTGCGCTCGCTTTATCAATTGTCCAAGCGCTTTTTGCTTGTTTGTTTTTGCAAGCAGAATTACTGCTCCTTGCGGAAGACCACAGACGAAGGACGAGGTTAAGAACGGGGGAAGTACTGCCTCCTACAGGTCTGGCATGTCCTTAACAACGTATTTATCCGGGTACGTGTGGACAGTTTTCTTTTAAAACGAGGTGGTGTGGATGCAAGTTTTTGGAGGGGCGGATATTCGTTTTTTAAAAAAAACCGGCTACGTGTGGACTAGGCCTTAGTCGTGTCATACGTTGTGTAACACACACACACACACACACACACACACACACCAGACGCACTATATTGTAGGAACATTCATTGCAGGCATGTTTTGCTTCTATCACTGAAGGATTTTGCAGAGGCAGCTGTTGCTACTCATCGAGCAGAGGAGGGGTAAAAACTCATTTGAACTCAATGACTAACATTACTGTCAGATGTTTAAGACAGCTGACTATATTTCAGAGAGTGGGAATTCCAACAAGTTCACCCCACGTTCAGGCTGTGCGGTGTCCAGAAGGGAACAGGAGACGGGATAATTTGGAGTCTTACTTATTTCCTGATATTCAGACATTTCGCCTCTGACTGGCTCGCAGCTACGACTCTACCAATGACTGTTTGCTTTGCAATGTTGTTGTTTTATGGCAATAAACAACACAGTGCTGGTGGAGTTCTGCCGTGTGGTGGAGTTATTGGTTACCTTTCACCAACAGAGAATAGCCTTCCCCATCATGAGCCAAGATGGGTAAGTCCACATGTGCTATGTGTGACGTAGATCCGTGTGTCTTTTTCTGACCCAGGCGTTTCCCTGTCTGTTTGCTATCAGCAGCTAATGCAGGAATATCAGCTAGATCAATCAACATTGACAAGTAAAAAATAGCTTCTCAGTGAACTTTAAAGGAGCAATATGCAGGAATTTTGGACTGAAATACTCTCAAAACAGTCTGTCTCAATCAAGGAAGGTTACACTGAAACAGATGTACAGCTTGTCAGAGCTAAGAGGTATGTAATCACAATCTGTGAGCCTGCAAATTACCGAGTCAGCACCAAATTAACACAGTGCTGGAATTTGTAACTCGGCACCGACAGTAAACAGGAGCTACCCAGGAGTTATGTTTTGTACCCTTAAGACCCAGTCCAACAGAGTATTGGAAGCCCTACACCCATCTGCTTCCAGCCCATGGGTCCCCCCTACTGCCAAACGACATGAGTGGGAGTCTATGAACTGATAAATGTTATTTTCTGGTCACGTTTGGGGTGTCGATTTTCAATTCTTATTCTTTATTCTACTTGTTGAAGGTTACAATAAGCCTACCACTTTTGTGTACCTGTATTATATTTTCCCTTTCTCTTGTTACATGTGCTGCCTTAAGCCTGAGTCATGCTTCTCCGTCAGCTCCAACAGGGACAGACACAGATGGACGGAGACATTTTGCTCTCATACTTCTCAGTCTCCTGGGGAGTGTTGCAAAGCAATTCCCCGCCAGGACAGCAGAGGGCGTAGCGTTGTTCTGTGGTATCCTGTCATGTATCGGTCCAAGATAGTGTGTTTATATTGTGTTTTTGTACATAAGAGACTTTTTAACACGGACAAATTTGTCTCTCATCCTCCTCCACCTCTTCATGCACTCGCCACCTCTAAACCCATGTTTCCTGTCTTTTCCGTCCACAAATAAAATGCTTGCTGTGCATCTTTTCACTCCTCCAGTCACGGAGAATTAAACGTTCATGTTTTTAGAGTTTTTTTCGCGAGGTATTCTTCAAGCTTCTCCATGTCTGCCGCTAGTTATCCTCAGCTCTCTTTATGTTTTTGAGGGCTCGATGGCGGCGGTGTAGATGACAGCGGCGTCCTGACCAATCACAAGCTGGTGTTCTCCGTCTCGATGGACGGATGTTTAGAAAAGAGAGCTCGACTCCGTCCGTCCTTGCGGGGCTTTCCAGCAGGCCCGCAAGGACGGATAATGGCGTTGCGTGTCTCCGCACCGACGCAGACGGAGAAGCATGAATCAGGCTTTAATGTAACCACAGAAACATTGCTTGGTATATATGGTGTGTGTGTGTGTGTGTGTGTGTGTGTGTGTGTGTGTGTGTGTGTGTGTGTGTGTGTGTGTGTGTGTGTGTGTGTGTGTGTGTGTGTGTGTGTGTGTGTGTGTGCGCGCGCGCGTGTGTGTGCGCGCGCGTGTGTGTGTGCGTGTGTGTGTGTGTGTGTGTGCTCTGTCTTCTCGATCCCCAGTGAGTCGTGGAGGATGGCTGCTTATACTGAGCCAGGATTCTCTGGAGGTTTCTTCCTGTTAAAAGGGAGTTTTCCTCTCCACTGTCGCTACATGCTTGCTCAGTATGAGGATTGCTGTAAAGACTCTGACACTAGTCAGTGACTTGATACAATTTGCTTGGTTCTTTATATGGGAAACTTTTTACTGATTGGCTTAATGACCTGACCTGTATTGGAATGTTTACTATGAGAAGTGCCTTGAGACGACTACCAAAATGCCATCAATAAAATGCACATGTGTTCTTCATCCATAACAGATGCCTGCCCATACCATAACCCCACCACCACCTCGATGCACAACATTAATATCAGCAAAGTGCTCACCCACATGACGCCACACACACTCTATCTGCCATCTGCCCTGAACAATGTATACTGAGATTCATCCGTGAAGAGAACACCTCTCCAACGTGCCAGACGCCATCGAATGTGAGCATTTGCCCACTCAAGTCTTTTACGGCGATGAGCTGGAGTCAGGTCAAGACCCCGCTGAGGATGACGAGCATGCAGTTGAGCTTCCCTGAGATGGTTTCTGACAGTTTGTGCAGAAAATGTTTGGTTATGCAAACCAATTGTTTCAGCAACTGTCTGAGTGGCTGGTCTCAGACGATCTTGGAGGTGAACCTGCTGGATGTGGAGGTCCTGGGCTGGTGTGGTTACACGTCATCTGCGGTTGTGAGGCCGGTTGGATGTACTGCCATATTCTCTGAAACACCTTTGGAGATGGCTTATGGTGGAGAAATAAACATTCAATACACAAGCAACAGATCTGGTTGACATTCCTGCTGTCAGCATGCCAATTGCACGCTCCCTCAATGCTTGTGGCATCTGTGGCATTTTGCTGTGAGACAAAACTGCACATTCCAGGGTGGCCTTTTATTGTGGGCAGTAGAAGGTACACCTGTGCACTACTCATGATGTCGGATCAGCATCTTGATGTGGCACACCTGTGAGGTGGGATGGATTATCTCAGCAAAGCAGAAGTGCTCACCATCACACATTTAGACTGATTTGTGAACAATCTTTGAGAGAAATGGTAATATTGTGTATCTGGAATTAATTTTAGATCTTTAAGTCCACCTCATGAAAAATCGGAGCAGAAACAAAGGTGTTGCGTTTATATTTTTGTTGAGTGTACTGTATATAGGCCATGAAGAGAAAATGTGATTTGTGTTCTTTTGTCACGTTTGCTGTGAGCACACTAAACCTACAGCTGATAACTTTTACTTATTACAGTCATGTCTTCATATGCACATATCTACAATATAGGATATTGTGAGGATGTGTTTCGGTTGCTAACAGGCACCAGAATTAAAATAAAAATTTAAACAAGTGCGAACGCTAACGCGATATCTTCAGCCATCGTCACCCGCGAGCTACATGTAGGGAAATCTGTCCGACTTAAATGCCGGCTTTCAGCTCCCCCACCCACCCCTACCCCCCGCTGCGTCTGTATGCTCTCATCTGTTTTCCAGGTGAGACACATGCTCATCTCGAAATAGGCCAATAGTTTCTAGCTTAAAGCAGAGTCATAGAGCTTCTGAGTAAACCGGCAAACCAAGTGTCTCATTTATTTTTTATGTCCTGACCAAGGGGACGGGGCAAACCTTTCTTTACATTGTGGGGCTTTATTAATGGGGTTGCGTTATCAGGTCTTCTTGGTCATTGTTAACCCCAACAGTTTCATTTGCTATAGGCTAAAAGGCCTGTTTTCAATTTATGTTGCTAGGATACCTTCAACAACTCAACCTTCCAGTCAAAGTCCAGACTTCAACCCAAACAAATACCTGGAAACTCTAATGAGATGGAACGGTGTTATAATAAAGAGTAAGCCAACATCACAATTTTCTTCAACGTAATGTCAGACATTATTTTTATGCAGAACAAAACACAAAAAGTTGGGTTATTTGTGCTGAAACTGGTTCCACAAGCCACTGTTTTTAATTCAGGCTTTCTTTGATAAACAAATAACATAATAAGATGTGCTTTTGTTTCTGAGATTGCATTTCACTAATCTAAAGACCTGCTGAAGATTAGAAATTGTTTTATTTTTCATCCTGATACCGGCCCTGATGTAGATATACTTACTGCTACACAACAGGTAATTACTTTGTTTCTTCATCAGTTTCACTTCACATCGTTGGACGGTAAATCATCAACATGCTGTCAACAATAAACCCCCCCCCCCCCCCCCCCCCCGCCCGTCACCACTTAAACATGGCACATTGACCTGACACAGCAACGCGAGCAGAGGCAGCGATTCACTGCTCTGTTAGAAATGATATAATGAGACGCAGGCCTCTGAGCGACTGACACAAGAGACGGAGGAAAAAAACACCCAATTGTTCTCCAAATATTGTGGGGACGTCTAAATAAAAATGTCACATTTTGGCTCGCTATCATGCAAATTAATGGCATATCTGGCTGTAAAATAGACATTATATGAAATCAAATCATCTCAGAAGACGTAAAAATGCTCTGATCAAGTGTTCGTCCCCTTTGAGAACCTTCAACAGCTCCACTACCTCCTAAATTACTCTGGGTGTCAACAGACGGCAGTTTGCAATGAGGACATGCGTTCCTGTGTAATGACAACTGATAGCTGGTGTCAGACAGGTTATACTTTTCAATTTGTGTTTGGCTGTAATGACAATTACAACTCGCGCAAGTCCTCATTATTACCTCACGGTTTAAAACGAGTTAGCTGCACATTTTACCCAAAACATTGATTTTGTCCCTTATCATCAAAAATGAGCTGCAGGTAAGACAACAAGTGAAAAACATGATGTGAGTTATGTTTCGGCTTTTGTGTTGTATTCTGATCTGAACAATTATTTGGGAAGAATTTACAAAATGGTGTGAAATGGCACCAAATTTACAATCTGAGTGGACGACGTTATGACTACTGAGCTGATCGGGTCTTTATTTGAGCCTCACTGCCGCATGGCAGAAATGGTGGTTGAATTCAGGATGAGAGGAGCAGCAAAACCTTCGAGCTCCTTGCAGAACAATTTACTGTAAAATTACAAACAGGTGATGTGGGACCAAACGTGGGACTGGTTCAGATCAGAAAACAGCCTAAATGTGTGTGCATTCAGCCTGATGGTTCAAAGAGAGAGACAGTTTAAGACGTGGGAAGGATTTAAACATGTAGAGCACATTTCTGTGTTAAACTGATAATGGTTTAGGCTCTTCGCGGGTTAGCCCAAACGTAGGGCAGCCATGTCCAATTTGGAGGATGAAGCTAGTGAGAAGCTCACAATTTACTCAATTAAAATTATAAATAGAATCAATTAACACAGATTTCTACACATAATTGTTTAAATGTGTATTTTAAAAACATACCGTTTAGCTCGCAGATGCTCAAATCTAAAACTAAGCTACAGTTTAGAACAGATGGATTTAAATATCGATGTAGGAACAAACTCTTCTGGCCCTGATCATGCCATCGATCCCGCGGGGAATACTGTCAGCTCTTAATCCGTGAACGTGTGATGTTCCAAACTGGCAGGGCAGCTTTAAAGTGTGTCATCACAGCAACAGCACATCCGTAAACAATAAAAGCTGTTTGAACTGAAGGTCGAGCCGCATTTTGCCTTCTGTACCCTAAAGGTTATCTGTGTTGAGACTTTGCATACAGCAACACCTCCGAAGCCCATCCAGCCTAAAATACGTCTTATTTACTGACTTCTGCTGTTGTGTCTATCCCAACAACAAAAAACAGCCATTTAGACATATTTTCTGGTTTGTTAAAGTTATTTATTTTCACCTCCACGTCAGAAGTCTGTCTTTGAAGATCTGATCCTAGTTATACGTCTGTAATTCTCTACTTGTGGATGAACGGCCCTCTGTGCATCAGTGAAGGAATTAACATTGATCACAAAGCGCAGCTGTAAATGTTGGGAAGGCCATAAACCACTGAGAAGATATTTGACATCACAATAGCAGAACGTAAAATGTTAAGGGTTTATTGAAGCTTTAAGACACAGGAAAGAAAGTACGAGAACGTCTACCAGTCAGTGGACCAGGAAACTGCAGAATCTCACTGCCACTGTTGAAAACACAGAGGAGCATAAATGTAAAGTGGAACTGACAAATGTGGTGTATACTTGGACTCAGCCCCTCTGCGTCAAAACTTTATACAATTTGACTTTCACCCCAGACTTTAGGGTTTGTTTCTACAGCTTTGCACATCTAGGCTGAAATTATTTCCCTTTCTTCATGAATATAGAAAAGGTAAGGTCGTGGGGTGAAACCTACGGTTTCTTTAAAACTGTCTTCTCACGCACTTGGACAGCGCTGGGACCAACGAGAGCAACAAACAATGCCGGGAGGCGACGCGCTGTCCTAGAGCGTCGTTTTCCGACGGCCGCTGTAAAATGGAGCCTTCCCCTCACCCCCATCCTAACCTTAACCTTCTTGTGCATGCAAAACTTTGTCGTAACGTCCCTCTCCAACACGGTGAGCAGGAAGTTTAGAATGAGAACCTGGGTTAAGGTTAGGACAGGGGTGAGGGGAAGGTTAAATAGCAAGAGGTTAGAGGTTGAATGTCGGTTAAATTTGCGTTTTACTGCGGGCGTCGGAAACCAACGCGCTGGGGCTCTCAACGCGTCGGAAACAAACGCTTGGTCACCCATCATCATTTTCTTGGCGCTTCGGGTGTGAGAATGTGTTGGTTTAGTTGATTGGTGCTCAATGCAGCGAGGAATGCCCAGACCTCTACATCGGAGAAACTAAACAGCCACTTCACAAGCGCATGGCACAACATAGAAGAGCCACCTCCACGGGACAGGACTCAGCAGTTCATTTGCATCTAAAGGACAAAGGTCACTCTTTCGAGGATGCCAACGTTCACATTTTGGACAGAGAGGACAGATGGTTTGAAAGAGGAGTAAAGGAAGCCATTTATGTCCACTGTGAGCAACCATCTTTGAACAGAGGCGGTGGTTTACGACACCAACTGTCTGCCATCTATAATCCAGTTTTGAGATCCCTTCCCAGATGCCTCAATGCCCACGCATATCCTGGGCCACCTGACCTAAGGAATTCACATGATAGGGTGGGGCCAGGCTTCACAATGAGCTCACCCGAAACTCTGGCTGAATAGGACCCACACCCACCCTCAATGTGTTTATGTAGAAGGTCATCAGGGGGTCTCTTGTTCCCTCTTTGGGGAGAAACTCCCACTGGGTTTAAATCTGGGACTCGCCACCATTTGACCTTAGAACTGAAGAAGCCTCTCGGATGAGAGGTGAAACGTCTTCAAGCAACTCAAAGAAGTCCAGATGCTTTTCTTTCAAAGCTCATTAGTGCTCATTGATGGTCTTCAAGGGCCGCCATCTTTCACTTTGTTTCTTTCTACACACCTGATTTGAACAAAAACATTAGTAACTGATGCCAGTCATTGTAACATTATTCGTGCAGCTCATCTCCATTGATTTATGTTTGAACTGAAGTCATCTTTTCCTTTTGATGGCTGAAAACCAACGTTCTTGGTGACTAGTCAAAAACATATGTGTTGCAAAAATTTTTTGAAAATTTTCACCTAGAACTAAATTGGTGAAACTTTTGCATTTGTCAAAACTACAAAAAAATTTGATATTTGCCTGAAAGTTGTGCAAATGTTTTGGTGTAATTTAATCCCGAAGAGTTTTAATAAGGCCCTAAGTGCTTTTCACAAATGTCATTTTTCATGCTTGAAATGTGCGATTCTGAATCCGAACAGATGCTTGAGGAATGAAGCAGAGTCTGACATGTTTTGCTTTTAACTCACTAGAGTCGTCATTTACATGTTTTTACTGTGTGGGCGTCGGACAAGCCCCCACACCGTGAGAACAAACATCTCAGCTCTAAAGCCGATCTTCATCCGCATACGTCACACGTTACGTGACCAGGAAGCAGAAAACCCATGCGTTAGGAGATTGTTTTGGGCCGCTGTTATAAAAAAAGGTGAGGCACTAACTGGAAAAGCTTCTGCCGATCACAATTCAACAACGGATTATGAAAGAATGGATAAAGCTTGAAACGCACGCATTCTTCCTGATGTAAGAGGTGAGTCTCCGCCTTGTTTTTGTTGTTTTGGTTGTTTTGGCGTCTATCCTAGCGCACAAACGTTCTGTGACTCTTAAAAAAACAGTAAAAACGATGAGAAACGCTGGCAGTGAATGAGTTAACACTTTCACACCAAAAGTTTGATATTTTATGGACCTATTCATACATTCCTTTAACAGGATTAATACTGTGTGTTATGCGTAAAACAACCTGTTGTTTGTCATTGGCTCTCTGTTGGAGGATTTCAGTTCTACAGCTGGAAAGTCACATTTTTTTATTCTTTCTACCAGTGGCGGCTCCAGAAATGTTTTTCTGCAGGTGCTCTGAAGGAGCTAGTCTTTTTATTGAGGGTGCTATGAAGGAAGTGGTCATGCGTACCTATTGTTCTCTAAAACACCTTCAACACTAGCAGATACACATGCGTGCCCAACACCTCAACAACACCTGAAACAATCATTAATATACATCATAAACATGAACAATCGCTGACTTTTCCATGAAATCATAAACACATACAGCCACACAGAAAACCATCTATAGTGTTGCAAGGTTAGCTAACGTTAGCATTAGCATTTCCAGCGGCAAAACCCTCGACTGCTGCGGCGGTTGAGGGTTGACTCTCTTCATCCAGATCCGTAGGTTTCTGTGGGTCTGAGATCTCTTCCAAAAGAACTAAAGATTCGTTTCTGACTGAACCCGTGGAAATTTGTGCAACAAAAACCAATCCATCTTACCACTAGCTCTACCTTTCACTCGTTCGCAGGTGGAAAATGAGGTCAAAGGTTAACATCCATTTCCTGTTTTGGTTTAAGTTTTTACTATCTATATGATAATTTACTGATTATTTTTGTTTTGTATGTTAAATATTATCACATCCACACGTTAAATTAAAATTAAATTGTAAAAAAAAACATCTAATATTTACTTGGGGGTGCAATGACTAATCCAGGGGTAGCTATAGCGCCCCCTAGCGCCCCCCGGCGCCGCCACTGCTTTCTACTGTTTACTTCTCCAGTCAGTCAACGTTTAGTTTCATAGGTCTCTAACCCCTCCCAAAGTCACATTTTCTGAGCCAAGAAAATTAAAATGACAATGTTTTGAAACAACGTCCAGAATATTATTTTGGTATTCTTTTGACGTGAGACAAAGGCCCTGTACAACACAAGGACACTGAGAATGTTTAGAGCCATTTTGGCAGAAAACTGCAAAGGTTTTTGTGTTTTGTGTGTCTGAATATCTGCAACACTGAACGCAACAAATCCTCACAGATTAAAGTATTTTATTCCTTTAAAGTACTACACAAAGGAACTGTGTAGTACTTTATTTAGGGGGAAATAAAAGGAGTTGGGTGTTTTTGGCATCGTAATAAAATACTTAAGGGGTCAGCGTTAAAGGGAGCATCAGGGGTTTAACACATTCCTTCGACTTCTTTCTTAATTCTAGGTGACACCTCCTTGCAGAACGGTAGCTTTGCACTGGCATGTGTACGTGTCAGCTCCTTTTAAACGCCACCCGTGTGTGGCCACTGCCCCTCTTGACAATGACGCAGAGCGATGCTCCCTCAAAAGCAAAAATAGAGAGTGAATCTGTGATGAATCGTGGAAGAAAAATGCGTTAAATAGTACTCGGACACTGCAGCATGATAATTTTCTATCACATCCGCCTATAAGTATCTGACAAGCTGTGTGCTGACTCGGCAGTCTGTTACAAAATGGCAGGCGTGCCCTTTTATCTCGGTACATGTTTCACGGCAATTGGACAATCAGCCACTGCAGTGAAAATCCATAGTATTGATCGGCGTGTATCTTCTCTATAATTCTCCTGCAGGAAATCCCTGATGACAAATTATATCTGCACCAGTTTTTGATTGGTGCTTTGATGTAAGCGATCTCCAAGGGCAGACTGAGGAACTGGTTGAGGCTTTATTAACTGAGTCAAACCCGAGTCTTCCTCGCCTCACACCTGCCCGGAGTCAGACCCTCTGTCAGACAGGCTGCAGGAAGACAGTCCACACTACTCTGGTTTTACAGCTGCACGTGCCGGCCACCCAGCACCGTCTTACCGCAGAAACGGAGCGACGGCAGGCTGTGAAGGTGACTGTCTGCCTGCTTCGTCTGGACTCCAAGTAATCACACATACATGAAGCAATAAATCCTGCGTCGGATATCACGCGGCTTTTTCCTCCTGTTTATTTGTAGATCAGATGAAAGTCGTTTCTGTATTTCATTACGATTTACAACATGTGTACAGCGTTTTTACAAGAGTGTCGCGATATAGTTGCCGTCTTTTATTGTGCCTTTGTAAATTGTGCTGCAGTGTTAAGTTTCAATTTACAGTTAATGCGAGCAGTCATCTCATCCAGGCGCTGTAATAACGCAGCTACAGTCGAGCCGGCCATCTCCTCCAATCTGCTGGGTACCGACGTAAAACCGAGGGACAGAAAATTCAACGTGATAGCTTTTTCTATTGATTCCAAACAAACACACAAGCTCTTTCTCACTCTGCTTTCAGCACTTGATGTATATAACAAGCCTGATCATTATGCGCTCTGTACCACCACATTTCTCCCCTTCCCCTCACGGTTTATAACCCTGACCACAGTATGATGCTTGAGTTTACAGATCAAGAGTCCTCCTCTAATCCTGCCGGGGTACTTAGCAGGCGTCAAAACTGGCAAAGAACTTTTCCCAAAATCCACTGTCAGAAATCCCATGATTTTTGAAAAGAGAGGAGGAGAGAGAAAGCCCTTTATTGGAGAGCAGAGTACGCGCAAAGGGGGGAGGATAATGTTGGACGTAATCCAGCCTCTGATAGAGGAGGAGGGGGAGCCGGCGTCGTTTACAGTGAGGCGTATGCTCCCTCCCTTCACACAGACACGAACTACAGCAAAGCAACCTTTTACGAGCCCGTCAGAGGAGGGATAATCTTTTTCCTCGTAGCACAATGCAGGAGATTACATAGAGAACATGTCAGTCTGCACTGGATTTGCTAGACACTAGACCTCTTGTCCTTATCGATTTGCAGGCCGCTCATTCATGTTTTCACACGGGTCTCACGGCCGTAAGGTCCAGAGTGTATGGATGGGGAGGCAGACGTTCCTTTCTTTCTGTTCTCTTTGTGTGTGTGTGTGTGTGTGTGTGTGTGTGTGTGTGTGTGTGTGTGTGTGTGTGCGCGTGTGTGTGTGTGTGTGTGTGTGTGTGTGCACATACACGATCTGAATGGTGACAGTGTAACACCTGCTCCCCTAGAAATGTGTTTTGTAATCACAGGACAAGTTAACCTCGACACCACGCTGCAGATGCTGCAGTCCCCGGTGCAATTCTGTCACTGTTCATTTGCTTTGGCACAAGCACGATCGTCGCCTTCAGTTTTAGAGGTTACTGTTTTCCCTAAAGCTTTGCATTATTAATTTGTTAATACAGCGCACGCCCTACTAGGGATAATAGAAGCTGCTGGAGTTTACACACTATTGGACCCAGGTTCCACGCGGATCACTTTTGCAGACACCCCTTGTGCTTTTGGCAAAAAGCATTACAGCATTTTAACCCTTTGATGCATAATGGTCACTACAGTGGACAGGTACTCAAAAATGTTATTTATTTTTACTATTAAGCACAGCGGTTGAAGACTTTATTGCACGTGAGCCCCTCCATTTGGATTTCAGTAAGTCAAGCCACCATATTTCATGTTCAGAATGCACGTTGTCCACTGAGATGGACGTGTAATAAATTATTTGTAAATGACCAAAATGTTACAAAAATTATTTGTTGAAATTTGTTTCATTCACACCTAAAGATGAATGAAAAAAATTGTTTAAAAAATCATGGTTGAAGATCTCATAATTCATGCATCAGAGTGTTAATGGATGAAAATAACGATTCGTAGTTAAGTTGGCTGAAACTAGCAGGCGTCCTTACATCTAATGATCCTAACGCAAGAAGTTACGGACTCCTTACAGACACCACAGGATTAAACTTGTTGCTAATGAAAACATAAAGGGGTGCGGTGTGTAAGCTAGCACATAAAATTTAGATTTGGCGCTCAGGGGTTTTGAGTTCCCCCTGTAATCAGTGGGTTGTCGGTTCAAAACCCAATGGCCATCCATGTCTGTTGGGTCCTTGGGCAAGACACTTCACCCTCCTTGCCTGCTGGTGGTGGTCGGAGAGACTGGTGGCAAGGATTGGGTGGCAGCCTCGCTCCTGTCAGTGTACCCCAGAGCAGCTGTGGCTGCATTGTAGCTCCTCACCATCAGCGTGAGAATGTGTGCGGGGATGGATGAAGGATTCAGCGTGGTGTCAAACGCTTTGGAGATGGATGGGCGTGTCTCCACTTCACCGGGTCGGATGAACGGGCCGTTTTAAGGAACTTTCAGAGTACCTGAACAGGAGTACATCCTCGGAATGGCCCAGTAGAATATTTGAGCAGTACTTTTGGTTACCTCATGCTGATTGGTGGGTTAGGGTTAGTAGCAGGGAGTGACATCAGCAGACATCATCCGAAACAACCGAATGGCTTCAGTTTAGAGAATTAGCTTTTATCTTACAAGAATGATAAGCTAAAGGCTAGTCTGAATGCAGTCAAGACTAACGAGTATAAAGATAATCAGCAACATTAGCTTTAGCCATATTTGGACAATACTGCTAAGCTAAAAGTGGTGGAAGCTAATCTCATGATAGCGGAGCAGATTAAGACAAAATTCCATCAGTTTGGTGATGCAAGCGTGAAATGAGGCACTAATGATGCATACCTGTCAAGTTTTGGATTTGAAAATAAGGGAAAATTTACAACACCGGCAGCGAGCCAACCCGCCGCCACAGCCGAGCGCTAGTATATCTTACATTGTAAGATAGGTGTACAAAAAATCTATAATAACCACTTTTCAACCACTTACTACAATTCAGTGATCAGAATCTGAGGCCTACCTTTGTTGACATTGAAATGCTGTGAACATTCTGTTATAATACAGCCTAAATGAAAACACAAAAGGGGAAATGAAGCATATTTATTGATTTTACATTTTTCATTTTATATACAAGTCAACACATTACTTCCTGTTCATTTCACATTGCTTGTCTTTAAGTTAAACATTTACATTTTATTTTCATTACACATTTTCTTTAGATGTATCATGTTCACTCATGTGGCTCTCTGACATTCACTAATGACTTATTATACAAATGTGTTGCAGATTTAGCATTCTTTAACACTTTTTTGGAAGGAGTGTATTTGTAGGCTGGGCCAGAGTGGTTGATTTTACATGACAGTAAAGCACAAACAGTGCTGTTGTCTAATGACATCCTATTCTCTGTAACAATCTTTCTCACCATACTAAACACCCTTTCAGAACTGGCATTGCTGTGGGGAATGCAGAGTAAAGCCTTCATTAATCTTGGCAGCTCACTGAACCTCACATCCTTCCCTAGCAGGCCCCAGAATCTGTCAATGTTGTCTTCTTGGGGGAGTTGCTTGCTATCTGTCACCTGGTAGTCAATGAGTTCCTCTCTCAGCCTATCTTCACTCAAGCTCAACTGAGGAAACATGGCCCATAGCCTTTCCACTGGAAGATAAAGAAAGTGTTGCAAATCTAAACCATGCAATATTTAATCAATTCAATCATTCTATCAATGGAGAACTGCCCTAACATCTACCTGCCCCTGGAGGAATGTCGAGGCGAGCAGCAGGGTCCAGCACTTTCAAGTCCCTCAGGAGTGTATGGTCAAGGGGAAAGGAGGAGAACATCTTCTGAAGCGCTGCTTCATAGAACCTTCTCACAGATCTACAACAGCGTAAGAGTAAAAAACTGCATAGTGGCAGCATTTTAGGCACAGTACAGCATATTCTCTCATACTGATGATGACCATTATAAAACAGCTGGGTAATATACTCACTGAAAGATTTTCTTCTCAGTGGACATGGGAAGCTCTACGCTTTTCATGAAGGCCTTTGTGTCTGCTCCAATAAAGAGCTCCTCATCAGCCAACTGAAGTCCTTGTCCATACTCCACCTCCCTGAGAGGTATACCTACGATGGCCCTGGCTGGTATGAGGTAGCCCAGGATCCTCCTAATCAGCCTGCACATTTCCTCTTCCAGTCTGTGAATTTGTACTCCCTCTGACTGTAGAAAATATCATGGGTCACAACAAAATATCAGTGAATGCTACAATTAGCAAAATCACATTTAATATTTACAAATACATTCAATAACACTGACACCCACCTGGAAGGCAATATTAAAATCAGATAAAGGTTTAAGGGCAGCAGTCAGGAACATGAAGTAGATCTTCATGACTGGATCACGCAGATGGCTGGCTAAATCATGTATTTTGGCGCTCCTCTCCACCTCCTCATGACTGTTGAAGTAGGCCTAGAGTGCATGGGGAAACAAGGTGGCAATAGTTAAATAAAAGGAAAACACAGAATAGTAAGCTGTATGTATCTGCTGGAGTTACCATCCTTACCTGCAGTGCGTCCCACTGGTTCAACACTCTCTGGACACAGGTTAATAGACTCAGCCATCGGGTGCTGCAGTACCTGAGGAGCTTCAGGTGGTCTGAATCGGTAAAATCTACAAATTCTTTATAGATTTCACATCTTTTTGCACTGTAATATAGACAATTATTTAGTTAGTGGATGGAAATGTATGTGTATGTCTGAAGAGTATCAACTGCAGGCCTATTTATTTATAATAATTTACCTTTTATCAAAGTGGGTGTATATCCCAACCAGGAAGTCTTCCACTGGTACCTGTGCTGCTTTGATGGCACAGCCAGTGGCCAGTTGTGCTAGGTGGCAGATGCAGCCAAGGTCCTGGACATGGGGCTGGCTGGTCTTCAGTCTGCTGATAACAGAGTTGTGTCTGCCTTTCATGACACTGGCGTTATCAGAGTTAAAGGCTATCAGGTTCTCCCATGGAATTCCTCTTTTTCTATTGGAAATATGAAAAAAAAAGCCATAAAATGCCTTACACTAAATGTAAGATTATAATTAAATGCAAATTACTACACACGTCAACAACACATTGCAGTTCCCCTACCTTAATGCTTCACGCAGCTTTTCATACAGATTTTCTGCATTTCCTACATTGCATATGGGCATCTCCATGAATTTTGTAGCGACCTGCAGAGTGGCCTCATCATAGAGTCTGGTCAGGATGACGAATTCTTTGTCCGTTTTTCTGTTGTTCGACTCGTCACACATCAATGAAAAGGGCTGCGATCGGCATGTTCTGGCCAACTCCTCATCTAGCTCTGCTGCTATGGCACCTGTTGAGTGAATGCCCAGTAACGTTAGCTAACAATTTACCACCAATATGCCTGCTGGACATGATTATGACTATGTATACGCTTTCATAATATTTATACTTAATTTAAATCAACTTACCTTTGATAAGTTGCGTAGATTTGGTTTTCCCCGCAGAATATTTTCGTGCAATAGCAGAGTCCGGGAACATCTCAGCTACACACTTGTTGAAGTCGTCACAGAAGGTGAAAGAAACATTGTTTTTGGCACACAGCATTGCCATTTTAACCTCCGCATTTATGACCTGGTCAGCCTCTGTGGTATTCCTTGTTACAAATGCCGACATCGTCTGGGCATGTTTCTGTGCTTCTAGCCAGCGCTTGTGCTTGGTTGATTTCTCATGCTGACTGACATCATTCCTTCCCCCGTGGGAGACACTAAAGTCGCAACTGCAAATCTTACAAAAAGCGTGACTTTGTCCCATCCTGCTCTTCTTTAGAAAAGTAAATTCGCTGTGCCATTTTTCTAGATATTTACACGATTTCTTTGATTTTTTGGCAGGAATGCCTTCTTCACTTCCATCCATCATCGCTCTCGTTTGTTGTTCCTGTTATGTTCCCGCTGTCTGCACAAATCTCGCGACAACCAGTTCTCGCGAGGCTACAGATAATTTTAAAGAGGCAGAGGAATTTTAAAAATACGGGAGATTTACGGGAAAATAATAATTCGGGAGGACGGCAGGAAAGCAAAGTAAAATACGGTAGTTTCCCGGCCAAAACGGGAGACTTGACAGCTATGCTAATGATGGTCAGGATGTACTTTACCTCACTGAACAGAATGTCTCAAAGATCTCAACATGAAAATGAAAGTATTCTGGCTGGAAAAACTAAATGGTACCAGTTGTACACCAATATGGCCGCCCATTTTCAAGATAGTGACTGTTGTGACTGTTGTATTGCATTAAACTGAAGGGCAACATGCATGATCATTCTTGAAAATGCTGTAGTCAGGCTTATTTGGTTTTGTTTAAATTTATAATTGTGACACCACAACACAGCAAGGCACACTGGTGACATTACTGCTGTGAGACTCTGCATGGGGCTTAGAGTCGGCTTGTAGTTGTAGTTTACTGACTGTTGTAGCGGTGTGCTCACCGTAGTTGGTAGAATATAGCATTTTCCCAAATGCTCTCTAATAAGCCCCCAACTAGAAATCACCTGAAATGGCAGGATGTGCCAGAGCCGAGCCAACGGTAATGGAGCTTCCGTTATCTGGATGGTCTACAGAATGCACTGCATGGGCTTAAATGGCACTGGATGAACAATTCAAATTCAATTCGAATTCAAAAATACTTTATTAATCCCAGAGGGAAACTGATTGCTGTAGTAGCTCAGAATAATAATAATAATCAAGTCATCAAAGAGTTGTTGTATATTACAATGGCTGTTGGCAGGAAGGATCTCCAGTAGTGGTCAGTGTTGCAGCCAAACTGAAGAAGCCTCTGACTGAAGACACTCTTCCGTTGTCGGACAGTCTTGTGAAGAGGATGCTCAGCGTTGTCCATCATTTTCTTGATTCTCTGGAGAATCCTTCTTTGCATTATCTCCTCCAGCGGTTCCAAAACTGCCGAAACTCTGGCTGAGTCCTTGAAAGGGCTTGGAGTTCCTCCATCTTGTTGGCCAGTGATCTCACATTGCCCATTACGATCGATGGAAGAGATGGTTTGAATTTCCTCTTTGTCTCCATTTTGCTCCCGCTCTGCACCCACGCTTCTTGCGTTTTAGCTAAATTGGGATTTGTGGCTTCAGTTGAGGTATTATTTCAGCCTTTCCCATGTTAATCAGCTGCTCCCGATTGTAAACCAGCTTGTTGCCATGGTTACGCATTATAACAAATGCTCAAAAAGTGAAAAAAGCTAAGAAATAGCAGTAAAAATCCTCCAAGCGTCACAGCACCAGAAACAGAAAAGTAAAGTCTCCAAAAAAATATTTTTTCTTGAGAAACTAGAAGAAAAAATGCCCAAGAAAAGGCAAAACTTACATATAGTCAACAGAGCTACTCCAACATGCAGCCACCCAGAGCAGCGCAGTTCCAATAATGAACAATCGGGCTATGTGTAAGGCACCAGATGTTTGAACCAAACTGCATCCCATACTTGGATGTGATGTGATGTTTTGTATGGTTGGGAGGTCAAAGGACAACCCTTCTGTCTTTGACTGTAGAACACAAGGTGTCTGCTAAGGATCCTTTGAGTTACGTTCCCAAAACTGATCCAAAAGAGAAAGTGGAGTCTCCCCAAACCGTTACGAGTGTAGTTCTGATAGCTACGATAGCCAAAATAGCTACGATAGCCAAAACCAAACCAAAATGTCTGTTTGTTGTTGTTCCAGTTACTGGTAGGTCGTAGTTCATAGTTGATTTTTTTGTAGGCCTTCAAAATAGGAATGTTTCATCAAAACATAGTTTTTAATTGTGACCATGTTGAAAAATGGTGAATCCAGTGTGAATAACTGTGATGTGAGATTGCTATAGACGTAAAGGTTTATAGTAGATGAATCTTGATGAAATTAAAGGTAGCAGCAAGACACTTTGCACTGAGACCAAATGTTCATTGTTTAGCCCTGAATAACACAACTGTAGTTTTACGCAGAGAGCTTATATGAAGCTGTCTATGAGGGGAAGGTATGGTGAATGCCTTTACACTGAATTATGCTTCACAAGTCTGTGTAGTCAGGCAGTTTAAAATCCATGATCCGCGAACGTGTTGGTGATTATTAAGGTTGGAAGGGAGACTAGGCAGTTTTGGCTTGCTTTTAGCGCCCCCTGGTGTTTGTTTAGCAGAACGAAACACAAAACTCCTTGCTGTGTGTTTGTCTTGTTATCGAAACGTCTCCCCAGCCTTTCTTATCATCTACAGGAGCGATTCATCACTACGTTAAACAAATCAGTTGGTTTCATGATCTAAAACATGCAGGAAACATGCTTTTCTAAACAGACCCGCACTCTGAAGTTGCAAATGCGGTATTCTGACCACAGAGGGCGAAGGGGGTCTGAGGGACATTTTTTCACCCTGTAAAGCAGGGGTGGGGAACCCTGGTCCATCGAGGGCCGGTATACAGCATATTTTAGTTTCAACCCTGCTTCATCACACCTGATTTCAATCAGCAGGTGATTAACAGGCTTCTGCAGAGCCTGATGAGCTGCTGCACAGGTGAATCGACCGCTGATTCAGAAGTGTTGGAGCAAAGACGTGCAGGATACCGGCTCTTGAGGACCAGGGTTCCCTACTCCTGCTGTAAAGGGTCATTGTAACACATACTGGCTGAGGAAAATGATTTAAAAATGTGAAAAATGTTCTGAATCAGAATCAGAATCAGATTGTTTTCCCATGTGAGAGAAATCACAACATTGGGAAAGCTCTGCAGTACTTGGTTGAATAGTATGGCTTTAGTGTTATAGTGGTTGGACTTCCATCAAAAGTGGCCTTAGACCAATAACAACAACTCTCTTGTCGCTGTAAACTTACAGGCTTAGTTTTCTTTTAAAACAGGAAAGGCGTCGGTGTGCTTTTGGTCATGAATGACTTTGGTCCTTCCTGCTTTAGGTGACTCTGACGAGGGGGATTAAAGCCCGCTGAGGGAGGCTTTGACAGAGGAGTCCGGTGGACTCACAATGCCCATTCTGAGAAGCAGAAAACAAGAAGTCCTCACTCATGCGTTCCTCACTGATCAATATGCTAACTCGGGAAATGCTAAAATCGAGGCGGACGCTTGACAAAGATGGATAGATTTACACCGTCCGTGAAATGTCACTGATTCAGTGGAGGATGTCACCTCAGGATCGCTCGGCTGTGTGATAAGCCTGACACATCAGCTCGGGGTGGAAAGTGGCGTGGTGCCACTCTCTCTCTCTCTCTCTCTCTCTCTCTCTCTCTCTCTCTCTCTCTCTCTCTCTCTCTCTCTTGCTGTCAGAGCAGACGGATGACAACGACCACCACTGCTGCGGGTCCGGTGGGACCCAGGTAAAAATGAACACAATTAAAAAAATGGATGAGTTGCAATCTGAGGAGGAAAGTCAATGTGTGAGGTTTCGGGTGGTTAGCGATGAGAGGTCCCAGAAAAACAAAATCATTAATTTCTAGAGAGGGTTGTCAGTCTGCATTTGATAGAAACAGTCTGAACTAGAAAAAAATAACTTCTTTTATTATTTTCTGATTAGCTGCTTGTGTTGAATGTTGCTAAACGAGAAGACGTGTAAACTTCTGAGAGCAGGTTCGATCACGCAGGATGAAAGGTGCACGTGTGCTGTGATGGATTCAGACTGACACACGTCACTTTCATCCTCCGCACGTCTGACACTCCTTGCTGGAGATTTCACTGATAATGGGAAGAAAGCTGTCATTTTCCATACCTGATGCGATCACCATCAGGAGTAAAGCCATAAAGATGGCAGTAAAGGTTTTAACTTTACTGCCTTCCTCCACAACCTGACCCCATTTGATGGCCACGTTTCTCCGTGCCCCAGGCTGGGGCTCGAAGATTCGGATCTCTATTTGTTCAAGATCAAAGGTCTTCCCAACAACAAGCAGCATCGACAGCGCTTCTCAGGCTTAGCTGTCGTGCCACGAGGAAGGTGAGAGAGTGAAAGCTTTCTGACTCTGTGTTTTCCTCATCACCCTGTCAGAGCGTCTCTTCTCCTGAGACTCCGGGTACGTTTGTGTGGTCATAACACGAGACTAACACGAGAAGGTAAACGGCAAACAGCGGAGCACTACCTGAGACTGACCCACAGTCTGACCTACTGTCAGAATCCTCCAGCATGTTGCCGTTTGAAGTTCCCTCCCGGCCGATGGTGAATGACTGGTTTTGTTTTGTTTTGCTTTGCTTTGTTGTTCCGTCTTCCTTCTCTTCACTTCCAGACAGGGAGGAATATATCTCACGTTGTATGCCAAAGACTTTGATTGTAATCCTGTTGCTTTCTGAAGGAAAAACACCAGCAGCTGACAGAAGACAAAGCACCCTCCACCCACGGGATCTCAGGTAACTAATAGCTCAGGTCAGAGTCTGTCCTTTTATTTATAATCCTCAACAGCGTGAAATATGAAGGGCTGGATTGAGATGCATAACTTCACCCCATTTTTTTGAAGCAGGAAGCCCTCAGACACCAAAGATGATGAAATGCTTTGGCTGAGAGGTAAACTATTAATAGACTCCTCTACCTGAAACTGTCACCGTGATCCCTGCTCCGAAGCCCTACATCCACACCAGCAGCACCTTCCAGGGACCTGCGAGGGGCTGCCGAGGAGGACTCGCACATATGCTGAGGTGCACACTGAACAGAATGCGCGCCTATCCAGGGAGCAGAGTGTTTCATAATTGATAGTAGCATGCGTGTGTCAGTAACTCAGCGTTGTGAAAGCAAAGCGTGGGCGTGCAGAAATTCCGTATTGTGCTGATTCTGGACATAGAACTGCAAATCTGTTACAAAAGCCTGAAGTGTTGTCGAGTCAAATCGAGGATGATAATAAAACAGAAGCGCCTGCATTTTTCATGGCCAACTAATTCGCCATTTCCCCTAATTAGCACAACGAGAGCTCTTGCATGTGTCACCGCCGTCTGCTGCGTATCGTGAATAAAACCCTCGTTTTAAATATTTTGGGGACAACTTTTGGGCGTGTAAATCAGCCGGCAGTAACGTTATGTCAGAGGGAAGAAAGTCGTTGCCGTTAGCACCGGCGTTCCACAAATGATCATTCATTACCCAACACTATTTTTAAGAGGGAATGGCAGCCTCCCTTAGTCAAATCTAACCGGGGAATAGCTTTCAGGTGCTTAGACCACAATAACTCATCTCGGTGACCTTTTGAGCGGGAATTAGGGCACTTTTATCCTTGCTCAGGTGCTTGTTGGAGTCCATTAGCATTTTTAAAAAGTGCTGCAGAGTGTAAAGAAAAACAGGGATCCTTTCATTAACGGCCCTTCTGAACTTTGAGTAAATGATGAATAATTGCACAATAAAGCAGGAGTACAGCATTGCTTCAGATTTTACCTTTGAAGCACCGTAGATGAATCGTTTAGGTTTTATAACACTGCCTCCATGTTTGCAGTCTTCCACATAAACCCATGGCATCTTCAAGCACAAGCCGCAATCAAGAGTTCATACTTGCGTTGCTTCGCTGCTCAGTACCTCTTCCATCATTATTCTCCCATTCAACGTGCTGCTCCTTCAGGGAAATTAGAAACCCGGCCACCTGATCCCAGTCGCAGTGAGTACTCTTTGGCACTAGCAGGCCAAATTAAACATCTGACTGAGATTGCTGAGAGAGACAGAACCCGCTGTCTTCTGAGCCATTCTCATTTCTTTCTTCTTTTTTTTTTTTTTGAAGCCTCTAAATAATTCATAGATAAAACAAAAAAACAACAAATACCTTGAGACATGTGCTACCCGGTGAGTTAATCCCGCAAAATGAAATACAACTTTATCTCGGTGCCTAAATTGAAGCAATACTCTGATATTAAAGTGTGAAAGAGAACACAAACACAACAACGAATTACAAAATGCCAAGGGGACGGGCGACAGTATTACTGAGGACAACCAAACACTGTTTCATTTCACAGAGTGAGGCCTGCAGTTCAGTATTATCATTATTGTCGATAAATCCCAACATGCAAGTTATTTTGAGCTCACTTGCAGCACGGGGAAGCCACTTGATCGGCTTAGACATTTCCCAGTTCTGCATCACGCAGCCACTCAGAAAAGTTTGTGTAAAGCATCTGAGCTACCTCACGGACACCAAAATGTGTTGCAGCGTCGCAGCCGCTGCTGCCTGCCCTTTGTGTTGTGTTACAGCTTCCCTGTGATCAAATGCATTAATCTAAAAAAGACGACATCTGAGTGCTAATATCATCTTTGTCTGGCCATTACTTATTAATCTTCACGCTCATTCCGAGGCCACTAAGTCATGTCGCCTAGATGTCCTCTGAAAGCAAATGGCCCGACACTGTATATTGAATTACATGCTCCCCTGTTTACTGGAAAAGCAGGTCTTAGAGATAACAAGAAAGGTGATATTTACAGTAGCCTGCAGCAGTGCGTCGTGCCCTGCCAAATCATGGCTCAGGTAGGCAAAGTACCTAGGGAGGATGGGACACAGACACAGAGGAAAGGGTCAAACGAGCCACTTTCATTCACCTGAATGTTCAACACAAGCATTGGCATTTGTTTGTGTTGTACAATAAGAGAACAACATCAGGAAGACACGTATAATTGTGACTGGCCACATGCATGCTGCACACAGACCTCTGTTGTAACAGTCAGCAGCAGGAGCGCCCCCTAAAGGTTGGTTTATGCTTGACGCGTCCGCGAGGTCCGCATGGCTCCGCGCGGAAAAGTTGCGTCATTTTAACAACCACGCCCCTCCGCCGCGCCTCCGCACGGCCCAGAATTTCCGCAACGCGCACCTCGGAAAATTTCTAACCACGCGGACGGACGGACGCGGAAAAACAGGGCGGACCGGCAAGAACTAGTATGGCAGAGGTTCGTAAACACAGACATTTGTATGATTCAGCTCTCAGAGATCACCGTGATCAACATGTTGTTAATAATTCTTGGAGAGAAATGGCTCGCACTGTCGGAAAAGACGAGAACGCTGTTAAAAATGCTGGAATGCCATGTTGTAAACAGAAATTTCTACTTCTACTATGGTGTAGTGTTGGATGCATGCCGTAGAGCTCCATGCTGCCCCCTACAGTTTGGGAGAATATTGGCTCACCGCAGAGACAAGCCGCATGGACCATAAACGCTGCAAGTTGTGAAGCGCGTTCCATCCGCGAGCCGCATCACCGCGCGGAAAGTGAATGCGTCAAGCATAAACCAAGCTTAAAGCTGATCCAGCTGTGGGACGGGGGGTCCACCAGAGCAGATGTGTGTTTCTGCTGCACAGTGAGCAGAAGACGTTTAGAAGATGGCTTGGTGTTAAAAAGGGCAGCAAGAAAAAGCCACTTATCTCCAAGAAAAACATCAGGGTCTGGCTGATGTTCTACTAAAGATCCAGGGATAGGACCTCTGTGGGCTGGAGGGAGAACAGTCATCTTCTCTGATTAATCCTTTCTGATTTTTTTGGATCATATGAAAAAAGGAAACAGCAGGTGCTTCCATCATCCTGCATTAAACAACCGTAAAACATCCTGAGATCATTCTTGTGCCTCATGGCCAAGAGACTGGACTCACTCATAGTTTAACTTTAGAACAGCCACGAATAAAGAATGGTACCTAAACATGTTCCTGGTGGAACTCCTTCGACCATCCAACAACAGCTTAGTGATGAGCATCATCTCCATCATGATGGAGCCCCAGGCTTTTGTAAAAAAACGTAAAAATTGCCTTTGAAATTTAGGAAATTCTTGTAATTCTACTTCAGTAACCAGTGATAAGAAAATCGTACTGCTCACCCCCTCCAACGATCTCGAGAACGTATCTAGTACCAGCTAACATCATACGGTACCTCTTGGACAATCTACAGATACAATCTGGCAGATGTAAACTGAAATGCAGTGTAGAGTTTTTACCTGAAGAGGGCGCACCAATGACAGTTTGGGCAGAATATCAACATTTTTACTAAGATGCACTAAAGTGCCAAATTATTGACCACACATGTCTGCAGCACGATTAGACACTCATGTATATAGTTAATCAGCAAAAAAAAAAAAAAAAGATTTGGGGGCGAGTTGAACCGGGGGGGCTGCTTAGAAATGTATTAAATAAGGTTAAGCAGTTGTTATTACTTAATATTTTTATTAATGCTTAACAATGCACAATGTAACACTAATACAGGGATCCTTATTGTGAAGTGTTACCACAATGTTTTATTAGTGTGTGTGCGTGTGATCCCGCATGCTTTCTAAATCGTACAGCAGTTTAAAATCCTGCCATATGAACCGGGCCTCGTTCTGTAGATCCATCAGCTCATTTATTTATTTGTGAATACTGTAAATAAAGTTATTATACTTGTTAGCATGCACTGTAGCTCAAGAGTGACTGCATGAAGAATTAATACCACCAATTATTGCTTTTTACTTCCTTTTTGGGATTTTTTTTTTCGTGATTTAAAGGAAAGACCAAAATGCAAATAAAGGCTGCATTTTTAAAATGATTTTGTCGTTGGAAAAGACATCTGACATGAAAAAATCTACTGACTTATAAATGTTCCGATGATGGGACGTTCCTGATGGAGGCAGAGGCAATGCGGCACACGAGTGAGAGCACTTTATGGTTAATAAGTGTTTTGATTATCATACAGGACTCGAGGAAACAGGTGCAGATGAAACAACTGGAACACATGGTGGAAGCCAGAAGCTCGGCGCACCTGTTCACGTCCTGCTAAACAGCCTCCGAGTGGATCGTCTCTGCAGCTTTCCTCTCTCTCTCTCTCTCTCTCTCTCTCTCTCTCTCTCTCTCTCTCTCTCTCTCTCTCTCTCTCTCTCAGTGCACATCTCTGCAATTCCAATTGCACAAAGACGGAGAACAAACATTTGTCCCTTTTAGAGCCAACAGCGATGCTGATAAATGAATGCAGGACTCTTTCTTTATGCTGCTGGAAGATCTTAATGCGTTTTCCTCAGGTCTGTGCAGACGAAGCACTCCACAGGGAAGGAGGAGAGGATAAGTAACTATAGGAGGTGGTAATGGTGCTGGTATTGGTTGGTGCTGTTTGCCCTAGCCGTATTGAAGCAACGGTCCCTGAGGAGCCTGGCACGGGAGCTGGGTTTGTCAACCTTGTCTGGGGGACTTAATCTGAAAACAACACTAATGAGAGCTATTTCCATTGCTCTGTTTATTTTCAGAGATGCATTGAGCGGGGCATATGCATGGCTCACTGATCGCACGTTGCATTGCATTCATTAAGGGGCCCTGGATGGGCTACTGATACATTACACACAAACACACTTATAATTGCATTTTTTTTATTGTTCACTGCTACTTTTAATGCTGCACTGAAGCAAAATGGGCTCCATCTGACCAAACATAGGCACAAGGTTGGGCTTCCAGCTGGCGTCTTTTGTCCTCTGCTCATTTTTTTTTATTCTGAAATAAAGCAAAAAAATGAAAAAGCTTTCTTTCGATGGGCATTCTTGGGTGTGAGCAAAAAGCATTACATCTATAAATTCTATAGGATTTCTCTTCATCAATAAGTGGCGAGGTTCAACAAACAAGAATCATTTCCTCAAGCAAAACGAATCCTCCCGCGTCCATCTATTCACTCACAGACATGCCATTTGAAAATCTCTCTAAAGTAACATTACTCTAGAGATTGAAACCACTGTTTCATTGAGCAGAAAATTGCTATTGAATTTGGGCCTGTATAATTGGAAGGCATGTTCTAACGCAAGCCAGAGAAAAGCCAGAGTTATGTTTTATTGTCACACTCAAACCAATGACATTCTGAAGCTGAGCGGCACAAATGGTACGGGTATTGTTGGATGGGACATTGCTTTCCTTTGTATATGAGCCATATCAAGCGAGGGGTTTGACGGCAATTTGGAAAGAGTGCAATTCACTTTGAGTTGATCGAGGTCCACGAGCGGCATACAAATATAAATATCAGCATTTTAGGAAAAAGACACAAGCGCTCAGCTGTGGAGTTGCTGTTCCCGTGTTTGTCGAAGTCCAGAAATGAACATCCATAAGCAGTTCCTACTGTGAGAAGTAAAAGCCTTCTGCTGACTATGAAAACTTACACTAAATGTTGATGCAACTGGTATCATGTTCACACATAGCGACAATGAGAATCTATTTTTTATTCGGACTCCACTAAATAAATGAAAAAGGGCCCGCACTTGTGCAGCGCCTTTCAGAGTCAGAGGGCTCCGAAGTGCATCGTTCATCCATTCACACACACATTCACCCTGGTGGTGATTAGCTGCCCTGGGGAGCGCTGACAGAGGCGAGGCTGACGAGCACTGACACCTACGGTCCCTCCGACCACCACCAGCAGGCAAGGTGGGTTAAGTGTCTTGCCCAATGGTAGAACAGCAGAATTCTTTGTCCGGAGCCGGGATCGAACCTACAACCAGTGGCGGAGCTTGATATGTGCAACATGTGCGGCCGAACAGGGCGGCAGTCTGCAGGGGGCGGCATTTAATTTCCTTTTTTTTTTTTTTTTTCTAAAATTTTTTTTTTATTTTTAGCATCAACCAATACATAAACAAAACATAGAAATAGCATGTTCTTAATAATAATAGTGATGATAATAATAATATTTCTGTAATAAAAGCACAACAAAGTGTAACCCATATCAACTACTCCCTGTCACATGACCCACGTCAGCTGATGGGGGGCGTCACGGGGGATCTCGCACAGGGCGCCATTTAGGCCAGCTCCGCCTCTGCCTACAACCTTCCGATTACTGGACAACCCGTTTGCTCAACCTCTTGAGCTACTGCTTCCCCCACTATACTGCACTTTTGTGGGGACACAAAACTTCCTTCCTCAACACAAAGATTGTGTTTTAGGGCGTGGACCAGTAGGCCGGGCTTCTCAACAATCCCCTTCACTGGAGCTGCCGTGTTGTCCACTCAGGATGAGCGGCTGAAAGCCCCGCCTTCAGTCAAGCATCAAACAACTAATTACAGCTAAATGCATGAGATAAATGAACATTTTCACATGAAACAGCAAGTTGAGAACTATGTGAAACAAAAACAGTCGGCTATTATTTTTGATAGAAAATGTGTCCGTTTGACACACATAGACGTTTACTGCAGCCATCCAACAAGGAGTGCTTGTTCAGGTTCATGATTTTATGAGTTGATGGTTCACACTTCATAGACAAGGCCCAATCCCAAAACTTGGAGTATGCCCTACGGCAGGGGTGTCAAACTCAAACTCACAAGGGGCCGAAATGAAACTCTGGGACGGAGTCGAGGGCCAAACTTAATATTTTTTGAAAAAGTGACGACAAATTTGCACATTTTCTTTATCAACATATATGCAATTTTGAACCTTTAAATTTGGAAACAAACTTATTTCTGCATTAACGCTGAAAGTGGAATAACCAAATTACACACGAGCAAGTCCGTTTTAAATAAAAGGCATCAGTGGTATTTCTTATTTTTTATTCTCCTTTTTTTCTCCTGTAATACGTGTCATCGCTGCTGTGACCTCTAGCTTTCCCCTCTGAGGAACAATAAAGGGATTTTCTATTCTATTCATCTATCTGCAGCCTTTCCACTTCCTGTTTACTTTAGGTTAAATCTTTTCTCACGGGCCAACAACAAAATAAAAATATAATTTTCTCTTAAATGAAAATGCAACATCTCACCTGTTAACTTTCATGTTTTGGAGCAGAAAAAGAGCATAAAACCAACATATTTAAAGCTCAGTTTGCTCCACTGGTTTACTGTGATGCTCACCTGTTCCAGCCAGATACCTGCATCATGGGGTTGATCTGAGCTGAGGAGGAGACTCCTGTTGTTTTGTTCATCTTCATCATAATAATGACAACATTAGATGACAACAGGTGCTCACATAGGTTTGTGCTGCTGAACATGTCTGAGCAGCTTGACCACGTTGTTGTGTGTCGGGGAGGAAACACAACCACAGAGTCGTGCTGGTTTGAGCGTGTCGCTGCTCGCTGGAGTTATATCGGCTCTGTCTGGACGTTAGTTGAAAAACTTTCTCTTTCAGTTGTGAACACATTACTGAGCGATTAAAATCTCCGTTTCTGGGCTTCAACGTCAGAAAATAGCTGAGTGAACTCGGCGCTGAGTGAGAGGAGTGTAGTTTGTCCGAGACAGCGGAGCTGCACACCGGCAGCAGGCGGAAAAAACACAAAGGAGGGGGCTTCGTCGGCTCCGCTAAGACGCCGCAAAGCATCATGGGAGTTGAAGTCTTTGCGGTAAAATCGGCCAGCAGGCCATTTTTAATATATTTTTGATATTTATCTCGTGGGCCACATAAAAATGCTCTGCGGGCCGCATCTGGCCCGCGGGCCTTGACTCTGACATATGTGCTCTACGGTCTTCAGCAAAGTGCACTTGGAGAAAGGCTTCTACTGCGCGGTACACAAGTGTGCAAATATTTGCCAAATCAGGACAGTGAGCATTGTGTCATCGACCGCAACGCATGCCGGTCGCCGTTTGTGCTACTTTCTTAACTCATTAACAGTCATTGACGACAGAAGTCATCGTTTTAAATCCAACCGCTCATTGGCAATGCTTTTTACTGTGTGGGCGTCGGAACAAGCCCCCGCATCACGAGAACAAACATCCCAGCTCTGAAGACGATCTTCATCCGTGTGCATCGTATGTCGCGTGATCAGGAAGCAGAAAATCCATGTGTTAGGTTAGGAGATCGTTTTGGGCCGCTGCAGTAAAGAAAGTGAGGCGCGGGCCGAGAAAGCTTCTGCCGATCACGCGCGGATTCTTCCTGATGTGAGAGGTGAGTCTACTCTTTGTTTTGTTAGTTTTGGCGTCGACATCATCCTAGCGTGCAACGTTCTGTGACTCTTAAAAAAACTGTAAAACGCTGAAAAACGCTGGCAGTGAACGGCTTTACTGATCAGGAAACAGCTGGCAGTGAATGAGTAAAAAATATTTAGTAGCAACTTTCAAGCCAAACAATTGCTTGACAAAATTTACATTCATTGCTGTTTATTTTTAATCTTAGTCTAAAACATTCAGAGTATGAATAAATACCATTAATCTTCTTAAAATGGACGTCTTTCAGTTGAAAATACACGTTTTCAGAAAAGGCATTGCCGTTGTTCCGCCTTCTTGTGAAAATTCCCATGCAGCAATGGATTGTGGGTAATACTCTTCTCCCAAGTCCACATCGATGTGGATTTAGGCAAAGTGCGGATCAAGGGTGCAGAAGAGGCGTGGTCACCTTCAGAACCTGAGAATCGGGACACCCTACACACCCCTGGACTGGAATGTGCAACTCAAGGGCGCAAGTGTGGAAGTGCATGTATTGGGATTGAACCATAGACCTTCATGTTCTTCTGTTGTCTCATGTTGGTAGAAAACCAGCCTTTAGGTGCATTTGCCACCTGCGTCGGTGTCTGTCCTAAGTGTGCAAGCATCATGCTCCCCATCTTATTTCCTGCTTTTAGTATATTTTCAAGGTAGCGTTACGGGCTGATAGTGTTTTGGGCAAGGACGTAATTTTCACTTTAGAAGTGGGGGGGGACACGGGGGGGGGGTATCTTTACAGTATGTTCTAATGGGAAACAGGCTTCAACACAAACGGTTGTTTTCTGCTTGGTCCTAGAGCTCAACCAGTGTCAATTTAATATAGCGTAATATTGTTTTTGGATGGTAAAAAGTGCAGGGGTCAAAACTTGACTTTGGAAAAAGTGGGGGGGACATGTCCCCCCTGTCCCCCCCAAAAAATTACGTCCATGGTTTTGGGTCATTTTTGCATTTTTGTGTGAACAAAGGCATTTGTAAGAACTGCTATCTTCATGAAAGTATTTTTCAAAAGGACAAATAAAAATGTTTGTTTTTGAAAACCTGCGTGCAGACAAGGTTTCGCCCTCCATCCAATGTAGCAGATCCACCATGTAAGTAGAGAGTAACGGCTCTGTTTGCTCTCCATTTGCTGTATTTTTGGCTTTGTGGCTCAGTCTACCCCCCCCCCCCCCCCCCCCCCCCCCACACACACACACACACACACACACACACACACACAAGTTCTTTCAGGGATCATTTTGTGAACCCGTTATCTTGTCATTGGTTTAGAGACTCTAAATGACCCTGTGTTTCAGCAGAAGACTAATTCATCCTGCTGCTGGCCAACGGCAACACTGATGACCACCACACACACACACACACACACACACACACACATACAGGCTGCTTTCATACAGATGTTAGCTCATACACACTCACACACACACACAGTGATGACTGCTGTGCTGGCTGGTGTAATGTGCTTTGTTGTGTGAAGGTATCAATCAGAGGGGAGCAGATTATTAGAGTGTCTGAAAGAGATCAAACAATGTTGCCGTCTGCACCAACACATGGCTGATTTACAGGCAGGCTGATAAAGTACTGCAGCTCTCTGTCAGGGGCTACATGACGGCTCGCCACGCTCTTAGGATAAATTATTGCAGAGGCCTGCGGTAATGTCTCCCCACCTAGCAACCCGCCCAGCTACTTCCACTGAAGCTCTGCCCCGTCTGCCATGAGAAGCCGTGCCAGTGGACACTCCGGGAGGACTGAAGGAGGACTGAGTGGACGCAGGGGGAGGCACCGATGTCTCGCTACAATTTTGCTGCAGAGCATCATTTTGAAAAAGGGACACCATAGATCCAAATATGTTGATGCCAAAAAAGGAAGAGGGCTGTCGTTAGCTAAACTGAAACTTGGCAAGATCAGTGCGGAGATCTGTTTGTGAAACATCTAATCACGCGTGTGTGGTTAGCCGAAAGGCAACGCTGCAGACGATGTGTTGGTCTGCAGCCCTGTGTTAGCATTCAGGGCACCATGACACCAGAGCTCTGTGACTGACAAAAACATGACTTGACAATCGTCACAGGCCACGGGGCTGATGCTTGTGTGTTTAGTCTTTTATGGGTTTGTTTGCTGGCAAAATATCTCATAGATCACTCAGCTGATTTTACTAATTATCTCTATATGAACATGTACAGTAAACCGAGTCAGCCTGATTCAGAATGTCCTCTAAACCAACAGGAACACGGTCGTAACTTTTGCTAATTACGTACATTTTTATATTTACGATCAAAACTTCTGCCAAACACAATTCCTGATTCGTTTTCTGAATCAAGTCATCTGTTTGCAGATAGAATCAATGTGTGGATTTCTATTTGTAGATGTGTGCAAAAAGAAAAACAAGATAGAAAGGAGATGAATAAGTTACCAGCTAGAAGTGGATTTTACTTACAGATGACGCATAACTATTTTATATGTCGCTGAGTTCCCGGCCCTTTATTTACTCAGGATGGAGTATTTCTTTCCGTACACTGAGCAAGGTCAGGGGAAGGAAAAATCCACACAAGAAATTGGCAGGAAAGACAAGAGGCTGCAAAAATAGAGTAGACAAACTATCCTGAGATGCTAAAAGATGGATGCTGTCAATTGAGCACGATGAATATTTTACTCAGGCTTTCTCCAGTAGAGCTTTTAAACACGGTCTCCCCATAAAAAGGGAGGAAGGTACAAAGTTAAAAATACAAACATCAAAAAACACTCTTTCCTGCCGCGCGGCGCTCCATACGGTCAGAAGTTCAGAAAATGGCTCCGGCGAGCCGTCTGCCATTTGAGCTGTGACTGGGTGATGGTCTCCCCCCGCCCTCCCCGGTGTTATCTCGTTCAAAGCAGCGCCATCCCTCCATTGTAACAGCGCCGCTTCCCAGCAGCCCTTGGAATGACCTTTCTTTAATTAACTGCATCTTGATGAGCAGATCTACGTAGAATGTGAAGGTTAATTAATGAAGTATCACTGCTTAGTCTTAAAACCATCACCTAGCGGATGACAGCCAGCCCACCACTCTACATTTTACCCCCGATCTCATTAGCAATGGAAGGCCAATGGACAGCTCGGCTCTGGCCAAAGAACCTGAGTAAATTGTATCAAAGACGGGCCCTTTGATATCCTTCATATGGCTTTGTGGAGCCATATTCTGACTCTACACCTTGAATTATATATGAGAAACTCACACACACACACACACACACACACACACACACACACTGATGATTGCATCACATAATGTGTCCATGTTTTTCTCTGAGGTATGAATCCAGTCAGGAACTCCATAAATAATTCAAATGAAGGTAAAATAATATTTCAATTAAGATCCATGTAATCTGTTTCCTGCAAACAAATACATGATGGCTGGTGGTGGATAATTCTTGTATCATCGCACAGCTTCATCTTGATAAGCTTTTGGTTTCTGCGTGATTTCATTTCACGGGGGCGCTTCGGTGTTGCTTATCGCTGCGATTTGAAAGAAGATCTACATTAGCAAACGTCGAGGAAGCGCTAAAAGTGTCTTTTGTACGGCAGTTAGCATTGGTGAAAAGATGAAGCAACGATAATCGTCCTGGAGCTGCAGTTACTTTCCCAGAACTGCTCCCTGACATGATCCATAATCTATAATTACGGAGGACGAGGGGAGTTGTCGCCTCATCATCTCAAGCCCAGCTAAAGATGGAGACTATCCACACCAGAAGAGGTTGAAAGGTTTCTCTCCTGGGTGTTACGGGTCAGGTCCTGGGCCTGGAAGATGTTTGGATCATTCCTGTATTTGCTGGTGTTCATTAGCTTTAATCTTTTCAGTACCGATAGCAAATGGTTCTGGACCAGATGCAGCGAAACATACCCAAACCATAATACAGCCAACGCCATGCCACAGATCAGATTTTTGTTTTAAAACCTTTTTTTTTTTAAATAATGCTTAAGATCTCCCACAACCAGTTAAACCCAGAATTATGGTTTGTTGTGAATGACTCCCAGCCACTAACATGTGACACTTTGACTCATTATTGGTAAAACATTTCTCAGTTATAGAATCTGTGGTTGATCAATTGGGGCGGCCATCTTGAATTGGGTTGACTCCAAAAGAGTTGTCGAAGAACATTCAGTAATTAATGTCTGAGGCCCTGTCCACACGTAGCCGGGGATCTGCCAAAACATAGATATTTTTCTACGTTTTGGCCTGTCATCCACATGAAAACTGAGTTTTTTCACACGAAAACGGATCTTTTTAAAAACTCCGGCCAAAGTGAAGATCTGCGTTTTCTCCGTTTTGGGTGTCTGCGTGTGGACGGACAAAACCGGAGTTTTAAGGTCCGCAACGTCACTTTCCGCGACAAAAAAATGCTGACATCACGTGTGCGACCTGTGTTTACACTAGCCGACAGCATGGACGCCCTCAGAGCTGCGCTCGCTTTATCAACTGTCCAAGCGCTTTTTGCTTGTTTGTTTTTGCAAGAGGAATTACTGCTCCTTGCGGAAGACCACAGACGAAGGACGAGGTTAAGAACGGGGGAAGTACTGCCGCCTACAGGTCTGGCATGTCCTTAACAACGTATTTATCCGGGTACGTGTGGACAGAGTTTTTTTTTAAACGAGGTGGTGTGGATGCAAGTTTTTGGAGGGGCGGATATTCGATTTTAAAAAAGCCCGGCTACGTGTGGACTAGGCCTGAGTGTTTCATTCAAATCTGTCCAGTGGTCCATCAGATATGCAGGAGCCTCTAACATCTGATTCCAAATAGTGACGCTAACGAGTCGCTGAGTGTGTGGCACTCAGAATAGGTGGATCACTTTCAGCTGACATCACATCACCTTCCACCTGTTAAACTGACTCAGTTGTGACCATTCTGGGTTTTCTTTCTTCTTTCTTTCGGTCTTTATTTTGATTTATAGCATTAACATAAAATTTTTCTTTTCAAACAAAACAAGAATATTAACAACTTGAATTTAAACCAAAATAGGAATAGGCAGAAGCAATGCTTATTTTAGCCTACCCTATTTTCCACCTAAGATACATAACCAATATACATTTCTTTCATTTTCCCCATTATAAATCACCACAATGAAAATTCATTAATGTCTATACATACTTTTCATACCCTGTAAATATGTGACACTTCACACCGTCTTTAAACTTTAGTAAAGAAGTACATTTCTTCAAATCATCATCTAACTCATTCCACAAGTTCACGCCAACAACGGAAACACATCTTGATTTCACATTCATTCAAACATAAATACACCTCTGAGATTTTAATGATCATCTCTTGGTTTGAAATAAACTTTTATGCAATTTGGGATATTATTATTAACTACTTTATGAAGAATCTCTAAGATTTTTACTTTGATAATATCTCCTAATTTTAGCGTTTTAGTTTGACTAAATAGATTATGGGTTGGTTCGAGGTATCCCAATTTATTAACTATTCTAATCGCCTTTTTTTGTAATTTAAATTCAGTCTCAACACACGTTTTACCTGCATTTCCCCAAACCTCTGCACAGTAAGACAAATAAGGCATAACTAAAGAGCTATAAAGGCTTTTTTATTTAGTGCATCACTAGTTTTATAAAGTGTAGCAATAGATTTAGACACTTGCCATTTGATATATTCAATATGTGGTTTCCAACTGAGTTTACTATCAATAATCACACCTAGGAATTTAGTTTCATGTACTTGTTCAAGTGGGACTCCATACAGCTTAGCACCGTCATTGTCCCTGTTCCCTGAAAAAATCATAAGTTTGGTTTTATTTTCATTTAGTGATAGCTTGTTGTAATCAAACCATTTTTTAATTGAACGCAATTCGTTTTCAACCTCTTGTAATAATTTACTCATATCTTTTCCCATACAAATGAAATTAGTATCATCTGCAAACATAATAAATTTTAACCGAGATGATACAGAAAAGATGTCGTTCAGGTATAGGTTTCAATAATTTCGGTCCTAGCACCGAGCCTTGTGGTACACCACATATTACTCTTTCAAGCTGTGAATCTATATCGTTAACATTTACATATTGAAATCTACTGCTTTTCTAGAGAGATGGTGGCTGTGGCCGTTTAAAAACAGGTCAAAGCTCAATCAGCCGTAGGCGTTCATCCAACAATTACTTCCTCAGTGATTCTTTCAGATTCATCCAGCAGTTCATGAGCAAAAATACAATAAGCCACTCATCGGGTGTTTCCGTTTACCAAACGCCACAGCGGAGTGTCTCCTGACTTCTCCTTCCTCCGTTTTCATGCATTAGGATGTTTTACAAAAGGAGTTTGCTGCTCCACAGACCTCTCACAGAACAGAATCACAGTAAGGTTGTTCCTCTGTATGTTCATCCATGTGACTGCTGTGGTTCATGCAGATCCACAGCAAAAGGAATATTATAAAAAGTCTAATTCATCAGATATTAATCAATTGGCTACTAGTTTAGAGTATTTTTCCCTTTAAAATGATAAAGATTGCTATCCTATCTGTAAATATGTTTGCCTACGCCCGCTGCAGCTTCACAGACAGCCAAAGGTTTATCGGTGACTTGCTGCTGCAGAATATTCATGTGAATGGTTGGCGGGAACATCTCAACTCTGAGAAATGTGACAGAGGTTCTGGATGTGACCTTGTTCTATAGCCCCAAAGTCACAACATCAATGCTGCATCTCAGGGAGCCCAAACAAGCCCCACAGACAGCAGAGTGTGAAAGGTGCACGTTTGTCCCTGTTAGCTCATACCTTTGCAATGCACCAGGACCATTTGCATCCAGATTACCCACAGCAGTACCCACAGCAGTGTGGATCACTGCAACGTTGTGACAGCGGCAGACACAGTAGCAACAGAACTGACTTCCTGACAAGAAAACAAAGAGTGAGACCCTGTATTCATGCACAAATGACTAAAACGGAGCAGAATGCCTTTTGTCTTGCATCTAATTTTACTCAGATTGACGCTGATCTCTAGAACGGGGTCCTGCAGGAAAACCAAGAAACTCCCATTTTGCTTCCAGTAAATTGTTAAAATTTTGCCAGAGTAAACTGGATCCCTAATTGGTGTAGCGTTTAGCCACCACTGATACGGCGTCACACCTTCAGTGACGACTGTCAGGTAAACTTTCCAAACAGAGGTATTTTTCCGTTGAAGCGTCTATCTGATTTCCCTTTCAGCACCTGGAATGACACCCCACTAAAAGCTGGCACAACACGCTTCCCGCACACAACGCTGTCACCAAAGACGACTTGGGAGAAGCGAGTGTTTTGAGAGTTTGAAACAAAATAGCTGGTGCAGCATTTCCCCATTTCCGTCTGAAATTCTTGACACCAGAGGATTTACAGTGAAGCGAAGTGAAGTGAAGTGAGGTGGGTGCTGTATGGAACGAGCTGTGGGGGCTGATTTAGTGAGGTGGCGTGTGTGTGTGTGTGTGTGTGTGGGGGGGGGGGTCCTACCTTACACTCATGCTGACAGGGATCCTCCCTGTAGCGTGAGCTGTTTTTTCCATTAGTTCCTTACTCACTCTCTTGCCCTCCAGACCCACAGAGTGAGGAAGATTTAAGTGGCCAGTCAAGTGAAATCCCCAAGGTTTGGCAGGTGTGAGGTCTGGCTTCATTAGCTACAGACACCTCTGTCCAATTATGAGCCTTGCTCCCTGTGTGACAATGATGATGCTGTGTGTGTGTGTGTGCACACGCTCGCGCGTGCCAGGCATGAAACAGCCAGCCCCATAGTTATCCGTCTAACTACTAAGATTTTCTTCTCCACCATGACATCACTGGCAATCTGACACAGTAAATGCGTATGACATCACACCCGGATCACATTGTACAGTTTCATTTATGGGCCATTCCCACCTGTACCGGGTCGGCCCGGGCCGGGTAGCGTAGGTTGTTTACATATCTGGGTGGCCTGGTATTTTTCCGGGCCAACCAAGGCTCATTCTCAGCCCTCTTCTCGAGGGGGTCTGCTTCAGGCCGACCAGGGCCAACACACCCACTGCTGACAGCAAATTCACACCTTCCATTAGAGCAAGCCTCTGATTGGTGGGTAGAATCAGCCCACATGGGCTTAAGGCAAGGATGTGTGGAATCAACCGGGCCAGGCTGGGGCCGACTGGGGCTCCCCGGCCCGGGCCGACCCGGTACAGATGGGAATGGCCCATTTGACTCCTTAGAACTGCCCACACCTAAAACATTTGGCCTCTTTTTATGCAGTGTGTGCGCGCGCGTGTGTGTGTGTGCGTGCGTGCGTGCGTGTGTGTGTGTGTGTGTGTGTGTGTGCATTAATCAGAACCATTAATTAGGACTTGGAATCAGCAGATCACACACAGCAGTCCCGTGATCAAAGGCGTGCCACTGGTTTTTGATGCGTCTCTGTGTCTTGTCCATTTTGCTGACCCACTGGTTCCAAAATGTCAGCTACTACAAACTGGAGCTTGTTGAGCTGCTCCAAATCAGCACAGGGTCCATTTCCGTGGCTTGATTTTGGACACCCCCTGCTGACACAAAACTAAAACACAGGATCTCTGAAGAGGCTTCCATGCAGATGTGACTCTGCGTTGATCGCTCCGGACAAACGATTTTTCTGCTTTTATGTATTTAAACACCTGAAATCAGAGGAAACAAAAGGGGCACGATTTTTATTTCATTTCCTTGTTCCTGATGCGACGGTCTGAAGAGCCTCGTGTTCGTGTACCCTCTCTCCGGTTAGCCCGCGCTCATCTGCAGCCCCATCATCTGCTTCAGTTAGCACACACAAAGAGCACCGTGCTGGTTTGCGTGTGAGCATGTGGGCCTTTTGTGTGCAGCACGGGTGCACTTGCTTGTGTGCGTGCGTGCGTGCGTGTGTGTGTGTGTGCGTGTGCGTGTGCGTGTGCGTGCGTGCGTGCGTGTGTGTGTGTGTGTGTGTGTGTGTGTGTGTGTGTGTGTGTGTGTGTGTGTGTGTGTGTGTGGTGCCTTCCCTATGATAAAGTGGGAGTGTCAGAGGGATCTGACAGTTGCCAGACTTTGGCTCCGTTTTATC